>NW_017671854.1:0-103558 GCF_001879085.1 Nicotiana attenuata
AATATCTGCTCTCCCCGACTTGAGATAATTGTTAATTAATGGATTATGAATCCGGAGACTTTAAATAAAAGGAACTTTCACCTGTTTAGTGACTCATTTAAATTTTACTGTTGTTCTTAATAAACCCATGAGTTATCGCATTAATAATATTATTACTGGACCTCTAGTAAGTGTCGAAGTTGCCATCTCATCTCTACTTCTTCGAGATTAGGCGGGATACTTACTGAGTACACGTTGTTTTTGTACTCATACTACACTTCTGTGCATTTTTGTTGCACAGGCACATGCACCTCTAGTGGCCTAGTGGGCGTAGTAGCATGGTTTACACGGAGACTAGGTGAGCTGTATTTCCTCGAGGCGACCTGCAGCTAGTATAGTCTCTCTCAGAATTCTATTTATTTTCTATCCAATTGTATCCCGGACAGCTTCTGTACTTTATTCGAATTTTCCTAGAAATTGCTCATGCACTTGTGACACCGGGTTCTAGGATGGTTGTAAAGTATTTTTGTATCATCTGCTTATTATTTAATTTTATTTGAGACGATTATCTTTTAAATTGTTAAATTTGAAGAAAAGTCATAGTTTTCAAGAGTATTAAAATGAGGATGTAATTAAGTATTTTGGGCTGGCTTGCCTGACAGTGGTGTCCGGCGCCATCACGACCTTTAGTGGAATTTGGGTCGTGACAACATGGTATCAGAGTACTAGGTTCCCATAGGTCTCACGAGTCATGAGCAAGTCTAGTAGAGTCTCGCGGATCGGTACGGAGACGTCTGTACTTATCTTCGGGAGGCTGCAGGACTGTTAGGAGTACTTCCCTTCTTGATTCCTCATCGTGAGCTTTGATTCCTGGAGGCATGTGCCCCTGTTTCCTTCCTACTCAGTTCTACGTGACGCGAACCGCCTGTTATAAATCGAGAATTTAAGAATCGTAATGGTACTACCGATATAATGCGGGATGTTTCTCCCTGCATAGTTGTCCGGGCTATTATCGCCGCCTTGTGAAAGGATATTCTTTCGTTTCGGCTCAGTAGCGGTGCTTCTAAGAGCCCTGAGGCTAGGCACAAGTTGCCATGATACTATGAACGATTGTTCCGCAGTATTGATATGATGGTAGGGTGTTTACCTACATGTGGGGGCAGTGAATGACTTGAAGGGAGGTTTACTCAGTGCATGATCTAGAGATTCGGTATTTTATTCCCGGCAAGGGAAGGGCAATCGGACTAAGAATGGTCAGACGTGGACTGATGGAGTAACGAGACTTGGTATTTGCGAGCGTGGTGGAGTTTTCTTTTATGATGAGGTGTCGTTGTCCTAATTGAACGTACTAGGTTCGCCGATGTTATGATCTTCTACAATTCGCCTTTGGGGTAAACTATTGTGAAATAGTATTGAAGATGCGGCTGTCAGATATCGCAGGGTGCGATAGTTCAGGATTGAATCAGTGTTTCTAATGTCGACGGTTTGAGGAAGATGATCTTTCGAAAGGTGTAGAGTTAGCAGCAATTGTGGGTTCAAGTGCCACGAAGATAGATTTTATTTAAGGCAACAACTGAGCAGCGGACGAGGAAGGACATGTGGGGAGTGTCAGGCGGTAGTTAAAATTTCTGGAAGGCCAGGTATAAGAAGCAAAGGTCGAGCAGTCGACTAAAGAGGTGAGTTTCGCCAAAGTGGGAGAGTTTGGAGTGATTTGGGAATTTTAGTGATTGGTGATTTGGACCTACGGATTAATTTGGAGTGTGGGCTATTAGGCAGCAGGAGATTTGATATAACGGAGAGGAGCTGCTAGAAATGGAGAAGGATACAACCTAACTTTGAATTGGAAGGATGTTGCCCCGCACTTAATTGATGTCCACGAGGGGTGAATGGACTTGTGCAGCTAGAGAGTGAGCTTGGACTCAGGATGGGTCATTAATGGCGTGGTGTTTGCACCCTGTGTAGCAGCGTTGGAAGACGTCGGCACGTAAATCCCACAGGTGGGTTATCCCCAGCGAGCGGATTGGCAGTTGCATGGTTGGCGAAGCTTCTGCGGAAATTCTATTGGTTATACAGCAAGGAGATCGGTTGTGCGAATGTGGTTGATGATTCAGAGTATAAAGAGGGGTTTTACAGAATGATTCTGAGAATTTTGGCGGTCGATTGCGCAAGGTTATGTCAATTAGAAATCCAGGATCCGGGTGAAGTCCAGAGTTGTGTAATAATGGCTTTAAGCTAAGTGGGAGAGTCCCACCGCCTATGATTAGGGTTGCATGGTTAACTACTTAAGAGGTTTCTGGTTATTAGCACATTGATGGGTCATTCCAGCTACAGAAAAGATATAAGCGGTGATTTGAGCAAAGGAATTATTAAAGGTATGCTATGGTTGGCCTTATCGGCCCATGTTCATACTTGGGGAAGGATTCAGGATTTATGCCTTGTAGAGATGTGGGTTTCGAGGGAAGTGATTCTGCCGGGTGCTTCGTCGAGAAGGTATTCATATGCTAGAAGATTTATGGAGTTGATTATATTCGGGGCCAAGTCAGAGCGGGTGGCTCTCAACAACGGTCCTAGTGGATTCAAAGGGGTAAAAAGTGTGGTGCCTAATGGCTTCGAGCCTATAGATGCAGTTAAGAATCAAGCTTTGTAGCAGCTTATGATGAGGTGCCTAGAAGGTTCTATGATGTTTTGACCTGCAGGGTAGCAATTGGGAGGTATGAAATAGTTCGTGGGATTTGAGACAGCATGGTCTCGTGAGTCAAGGTCACTCAGGATGAGTGCGGATGGAGTGTGTTATGTGTTGAATGGAGTTATTATTATTTCTAAGGAAATCAAGAACTAAATTGGAAGAAGGTAGATTGATTAGCCATAGTTGAATTGGAATATTGGTGGCAGTGATCGGTCCCTTCAGCGCGATCAAGTTATGCAAGTGATTTTGGACGACACGTGTGAGGCTTGTCGACCGCCGTAATTGATGTTATTCAGAAGTATTCCACTGTTCTGGCCTATCATGTGTAGGCGGATCCGGGAAGGGCTATGGTAGCTTAGACCACTACTTAGAGATTTGCATATTCTACGGTTATGAGAATTTACCTGTGTGTCGCAATGGTTCTCCTGAAGTGATTTAAGCGAAAAGTTTTTATATGATGAAGTGTTAATCTGTTAGTGGTTCCGGAGTTATGATGAAAATCGTGTTCTATCGTATATTGGCGTGTTGGGTGCAGGGAGTGGTATGGAATTTGAAGTGAGGATCAAGGTTACAGTTCGGTGTTGACGGGAATGTCACGAGCTCAGATGAGCAAGAAAGAAGTTTCGATGTTTAAAGTAAGTTGGTATTGTCTTCAGCGTCACCTGAGATCGGCGTTTGTGAAAGAGGCTTTGCATCCTGGTTATGGATTCTTGATTGCTTTTCAGCGTTAGTGCGGCCGATGGTATGGATATACAGACTTGTTATCTATTATGGAAGGTTGTGGGAGCGTGCCCACAGAAAGGTTGTATTAGTGTGGCATGTAGCCACATGATTGATTGAAGAGTTAAATCAAGTATGAAATTTTAGTGATGTCGTTAAATTAAGAATTGATGCCTGGTGGGCACACGGTTTATTGGGTTGTGGATTGTGGAGGATTACTCCGGTTATGATGGTTTTCCTTATGCGTTATGAGGAGTAAGGGGAGTATTTATGGACCTTTGAAAGGCTATTAGCCTAGTTCGGCGCGATCAGAATCAGCTTGAGGTCTATGGATGGATTTAAATGTGGATATGGGCTCTGTTTCAGGCAAGATGTGTTCATTTCAACGTAGCTCCCATTATAGAGGAGTATTCAGTGGCTGGGTGTTAATTCGTTGTCGGCTATTTCAGATAATGCTATATTGTGCCGTGTGAGTTGCGAAACGCCTTGGTAATTTCTTATCTGTTGAGGTTCCGCGTAGCGATGGTGTTATGTGAGCAGTACGACTCTTTAGTTTCAGAACATATATCGCACCTCAGTTGTGCTTGAGTTTTGTAGCCTATGGCACTATATGTCTCCCCAGGGATGGTATTATGCACTTAGTGTGCTTGTGACCGATATTCGGTATCTTGTTGTAATGTATCTCCTTATGTGAGTTTTATGTGTGGATCGGGTTGCACGCCGCAACAGTGTAATGATAATTACAGTCCCCTGTATTCTATTCTATGTGTTTTGTTTCTCCATTTTCTGAGGAAAGTTCATATTAGTTGCGTGATTTGAGTAGTCCCTTCCAGAGTTCATTTTCCTTATGTATCGCGTTCGAGTTGGTAGCCTATTGGCACGTTGTGGCATCATATGAGACTTTTGGTCATGTCAGGGGTGACTTGCTGCCTGAGCAGTTCGTACAGAGTAAGATAAGGTTACTGGATCTAGGATCAGTGCGATCGGATTATGTGAAGTACATTAAGGAGCTAAGGCCATTATTTGGTTCAAGGTGAGGTGATGGTTCCTGACAGGAGTATAGACCCAATGATTTGTTGGTTCGGCAACTGGTTATGAATTTCTACGCATCTTTTCCGTCGTGGCGGTATTGTAAGAGTTAGAGCAAGACCTATGTAGGCATGAGGTGCAATGGGAGCGTCAGATTCGTGGAATTTCGATTTATTTGATCAGAGAATGCTATTGTGGTCCTGTAAGTAAAGTGGTGCAAGGTGTGAATTCAGCTAAGATATGCAATCATGTTTTGGTGTTGCGTATAGTTATTGATACGGTGAGCGTATGTTGGAACAGGCCTGGCAGAGAATTCCGGATGATGGAATTGGGCTCTAAGGCTTATTTGCTTAGGTGAAAAAGGATATCTTCGGATTGACCGAGCTAGGGCACCCAGCTGAGTTGTGGTAGCACGGGTAGGTGCTTGAGGTGTTAAATAGTGAATTCAGACAACCCCAGCACAGTCCCTAGCACGTTCGAGGACGAACGTATGTTTAAGTGGGAGAGGATGTAACGACCCGACCGGTCATTTTGAGCCCTAGCGCGCCGTTCAGAAATTTGAGGCCATGAGCAGCTTCATTTCAGGTATTATGATACGCGTGGTCAGAATTGAATTTCGGGAAGTTCGGGGTTGATTCGGAAGGAGAATTTTCATTTCGGAAGCTTTAAGTTGAAAGAATCGACTAGGATTGGATTTTTGAGTAAACGACATCGGAATCGGGATTCGAAGGTTCCAGCAGGTTCGTATGAGGATTTCGAACTTGGGCCTATGCCCGGATCGGGTTTTGGATGAACAGGAGCGTTTTGGCGCCTATTTTGGAGGTTAGCATTTTGGAAGAAATTTCATAGGTTTGGGTTGCAGTGCATTTCAGTGTTACCGACATCCGTTTGGGAATCCGAATCTGGGAGTAGCTCCGTATGGTGATTCTGGAGTTGGTAGCGCGATCGGAAGTTCGGATGTCCATGGAGCGTTTTGGAGTCATTTGGCTAAAGATAGAAATTTGAAGGTTTTTAAGAAGTTTGACCGGAGATGGACTTTTTTATATCGGGGTCGAATCCGATTCCGGAAGTTGGAGTAGGTCCATAATGTCGAATATGACTTGTGTGCAAAATTAGAAGTCAATCGGACGTGATTTGATAGGTTTAAACATCGAAAGTAGAAGTTTGAAATTCTAAAGTTCATAAAGTTTGGATTGGAGGCCGATTCTTGGTTTTAGCATTGTTTGGTATGATTTGAGGCCTCGAGCAAGTCCGTAATGTGTTTTGGGACTGGTTGGTATGATTGGATAGGGTCCCGGGGGCCTCGAGTTGATTCCGGATGGTTAACGGATCGGAAATGAAATTTTGAGAAGTGCTGAAGCTGCTGCTTCTGTCATAACCGCACCTGCGGTTGGTGGACCGCAGGTGCAAGACCGCAGATGCGGTCCTCCCATCACAGAAGCGGCCTAGGGCAGGCCAGGCTAGGAACCGCAGATGCGGCCTGGAGACCGCAGATGCTGTCCCAGCTCTTTGGCCCATTTTCGCAGATGCGGGCCATGTCTCGCAGATGCGGGACCGCAGATGTGGTCCCCTGACTGCAGATGCGGAAATGCTGGAGGCAGTACGTTCTTTTAAATCGGGGGTTGGGTTCATTTCAACCCCATTTTCTTCCATTGGAGCCGATTTGGAGCAACCTTGAGGTGCCATTTTCACCACCAAGCATGAGGTAAGTAATTTATGTTAGTTTTGAGTTAAATACATGACTATATACGGATTTGGACATGGACATTTGTAGAAAAGTTGGGGTTTGAGGGAAAACCTGTACATAATGGCATCGATTGCGTAACAGGTTCCACAGCAACAAGAGCCTTCCCCGTAGCAAGGAAAGTTCTACCCAAGATAATAGGCACATCATAGTCCACTTCACAATCAAGAATCACAAAGTCTGCCGGGAGGATGAACTTGCCAACACGAACCAACATATCATCAATAATACCCAATGGTCTCTTCATTGTACGATCCGCCATTTGCAACCTGATGGATGTGGGTCTTGGTTGCCCAATTCCCAAAGTTTTAAACACCGAGTAGGGCATCAAGTTGATACTTGCACCTATATCACATAGAGCTTTGGCAAAATCGGCGCTCCCAATAGTGCAAGAGATTGTGAAAGCTCCCGGTCGGAGCCATTGAGTGCACAATAGCAGTCACTTGATGTGTCATCTTGATAATTTCACAATTCATCGATCTTTTCTTGGTCGCCAAGTCCTTCATGAACTTTGCATAACTCGGCATTTGCTCTAAAGCCTCAACCAATGGTACATTGATAGACAAACTCTTCATCATGTCAATAAAATTTTTGAATTGGTTCTCACTAATTTTCTTTGCAAGCCTTTGAGGGTATGGAGGAGGAGGCCTTGGCATTGGTGCCTTAGCCTTTGGCACTACCGATTCCGGAATGTCAATTACTTGTCCCCTAGACGTGTTCTCTTCTTGTGTCTCCTCCACATTTTCATTAATATCAATTTTCACTTCTTCATTAGCTTGAACCACATTGCTTGAAATTTCGTCTTCTTGAACCACTACATCATCATCCACAATTCTTCTTTGATTTGAGGTGGTGGCCTCCCTACCTTTTTCACTTCTTGTAGTCACGGCCATAGAATGTCTCGTGTTGTTCCCCCCTTCGGGTTCACCACCGTATCACTTGTTAGTGCCCCCTTAGGACGTGTGTTCAAAGCTTGCAAGATTTGGCCCAATTGAAATTCCAAATTGCGAATAAAAGTGTTGTGAGAGGCTAATTAAGCATCAGAGTCGGTGTTCTTCTCCATCTTTGTTTAAACATGTTCTCTATTTGGCCTATTTCATTGATAGAAGAACTCAGACCTTGGGAAGGATATGGAGGTGGTTTCTTGGTTGTTGATACATCGGGGGCCTTAGAAAGCCCGACCCCCGATTCCCTTGGTTATTATTTTTCCAGCCCCCTTGATTGTTGCCACCCCAATTGCTTAATTATTGCCTCCCCAATTGCCTTGGTTACCTTGATTATTCCAATTGCCTTGATTATTGTTATTTCCCCAATTTCCTTGATTGTTGTTACCACCACTCCAATTGTCTTGGTGGCCTTGGTTTTTCCAATTTCCTTGATTTCCTTGTGACCACCATTATTGTTGATTTTGTCCTTGAGCATTGTTTCTTTGGCCTTGATAATTTTTGACATATTGCACTTCTTCTTCTTGTTCATTGAACGAATCACCTTGGTCGTACCCACTACCATCTTGCATGAATTATTCTGGACGGCTTTGCATTTGTTTACCTTTTTGCCGTCTCTTGTTCATAATTATATTCACACCTTCTATCGGATTCACTTGTTTCGGCGCTTGAACTTGTTGAAGCTGAGCTTTGGCTAATTGATTCACTATGGTTGTCAACTCGGCAATAGCTTGCCCATGATCATGTAGTTCCTTGTGTAGGTGAATGACATTTGGGTCACCTTGATGAACATTGGCTCGACTTTGTCATGCCGTTGAGGTATCCACCATCTCATCCAAAATTTCACAAGCTTCGGCATAAGCCGGGTTCATGAAGTTCCCACCGGCGAGTTGATTTACCACACATTGATTTGTTGTATTGATCCCCCCTGTAGAAGGTTTGTTGGATCATGGCCTCGATCATATCATTATTCGGGCACTCTTTAACCATGGTACGATATCTTTCCCAAATCTCGTGCCATGGATCATTGGGCTCTTGTTTGAACGCAAGAATCTCATCCCGAAGTGAAGCCATATACCCTAGAGAGAAGAATTTGGCAATGAATATTTCCGCCAACTCATCCCATGTATGGATGGAATGATAGGACAATCTTTCTAACCAGTCCAATGCCTTTCCCCGTAGAGAAAAGGGAAATAACCTTAACCGCAGCGCGTCCTCGAAAACATTGGTTTGCTTGCTCCCCCAACAAGTATCGATGAACCCTTTGAGATGCTTGTAAGCATTTTGACTCGGAACCCCGGTGAAGAATCCTCGTTGCTCAAGTAGTGTAAGCATCACATTGGTGATTTGGAAGTTGCCCGACCTAATGCGGGGCGGGACTATGGCACTTGCAGAACCCTCGTTCGGCAACACCCAGTGCGGTGCCGCTCTTTGTGGAGGTGGGGGAGGCACGAGAACACTATCATGAGGCGACCGGCCTCGCCTATTTGCTTGAGGTTTGGGAAGAACCTCATCTCCTTGATCATCATCCACTTCCTCCCCCAATGGCAAATTCCCGATGGGCTCGTTGTTGAGAGCCATTCTCGTACCTATAATCAATTCAAAAACAAAGTTAGTGACTCGGAAGGAAAAGAAGACAAATCACACAAAAACCTAGATATATAGCTAAATCTGTTTAACTCCCCGGCAACGGCGCAAAAATTGATATCGCCCAAACTCACACCACAAATATAGGTTGTGAGGTGGTCGAAGCAATAATAAAAACCCAACGCAAGTCGGGGTCGAACCACAAGGAGTTAGATTTGGATTAGGTATACACCTAGTGTGACTGTATGATGTGCCCCAAATTACCCTTCCACATATTTGGTTGTTTCATCCTACTTCTAATGATCATGCTAATGTTTGCAAATGTAAATCTAAGAGACAATGTTTTTGGTATTGCTGTTTTCAAGTTATAAAACATCTAGGGTCGTGACTTCAACCTAGGTGGTTACCTAACGAGTTGTAAACTCTAGGGAAAGTTGGATTGGTCGGCGTTGTAATATAGGAATCACATGAAATTACCCACTCAATACCTCTCGGTAGTTAGAGTGATTTTGCCCAATTTGGCTTTCTCAAGTCCAAATGGGTATTGCACAAAACAAGTGATAAATGCTCAAGTCGGGTCTTACTATCTCTAGATTCAACCCTTTAATTGGGGCTATCAATTTCTTGAGTTCACCCGAATTCCTTGTTAGCCGAGTTTTCCTAGACTTAGTCTCTCTTTCTCAAGAAAAGACTAAGTCAATTAGGCATAAATCAATGTTTGCAACCATTAATTCTTGAATTCCAGCAAGAACTAGGCTAAATATCACTAACCCAATCACAAACAAGCCCTAAATCAAACACCCATTAAGTACCCACACTAGGGTTGGGTCACAACCCTAGCTAGAAATTTAGCTACTCATGAAAAATAAAGAAATTAGAGAAGAAACTAAGATAAAACTCATAATAGATGATTAAGGGAAGAAAATCTAATGTTTAAAGGCTAATCTAGTACAATGTTACCACATACAGTAAATAAAAACATCTCAGGTGCTTCCTACTTACAGAACATAACCTAAAAATGACAAAAAGTTCTATTTATACTAAGCTGAAATATCTGACAAAATTGCCCTTGCGGAGGTTGTGCGGCTCCAGAATTCTGTGTGCGGTCTGCCTATTGAGACTTGGCTTGACAGGTTGCAGTTTTGCGGCCGCACAATTCTGGGTTGTAGCCGCACTTCTTTATCTCCTGTGGATCACACATTTTTGAGTGTGGTTGCACTCTTGCTTCCGCGGTCACACAATTATAGTGCGGTCTGCACTACTTGACCTTGGGGTTTGGCATTGTGGGAGTTCTGCGAACCACACATTTCTATGTGCGACCGCACTCTTGATTCTGCGGCCGCACAATAGCAGTGCGGTCCGAATTTCTTCATGACCTAAAAACCTGTGTCCCTGAACCTTATCTTCTGCGGCCGTACAAGAATTATGCGGTCCGTACTTTGCAAAGGTATTTCTTTCAAAGGTTCTCTTCAGTTTCTGCGGCCGCACTCAATATTGCGCGGTCCGCTTTGTACCATTTTAGCCACATTTTGGTCCTTGTCCAAAATTACTCCTTCTTGAGTTGATTTTCAGCTCTTTAGCTCATATTCCAACACTCCTACAAGCAAACACATTTCATTAGTTTTCGGGAATACCTTTAAGAACTTTTGGTCTAAAACGAACGTAAAAGAGCGCAAACAAATAGTTAGATTCCCTACTTATCACCCCCCTGTACTGCATATTTACTTTGGGACTACGGAACAGTATTCCAGGAGATCCCCCTGCACATTTACGTTTGGACTACGGGATGGTATCCTAGGAGCTCCCCTGTTGTTAACTCTGTGTTGTGAGTTGTTGCATTTCTATGATTACAATCCTGTTTAATTTAAGTATTTATTTTTACTAAGATATCTCATTCTTTCTTATTTTATTATGATAATACCAGTAGGGCCCTGACTTGGCCGCGTCACTACACGACCGAGGTTAGGTTTGGTACGTACTGGGTACCATTGTGGTGTACACATGCCCTTTCCTGCACATATTTTTTGTGTGGAGATCCAGGTACCGCTTATCAGCCGCATTATCAGTGAGGCGAGCCATCTATAGAGACTTCAAGGTATATCTACCGCGTTTGCAGACCTCGGAGTCCCTCTCTACTCTTCCCCATGTCAAACATTCCTTGTATCTCCTTTTGTTAGACTCTGGAATATAGAAATACTGTTTTCTTTCTGTAGTTTGTGACTTACGATATTCTGGATTTTGGGAGAGATTATGTACTTTTCGAGAGTGGTTATTGTATATGCCGAGCGATATTTGAAATTTCTTATTAAAATTTACCTGTTGGTTGTTAGTTTTTATGTTTCCATTTCATTTTTCCACAAATGTTAGGCTTACCTAGTCATAGGGACTAGGTGCCATCATGACGGTATACACAGGGAGAACTTGGGTCGTGACAATTAGATAGGCAAAAGGAACCGCCACTCTTGAGAGAGAGCTGCCACTTTGGGGGGAGATGATTAGAGAGGCAAAAGATCCGCCACTCCTCTGGGAGAGAACACTTTGGGGAGGCAAGAAGCCACTCCTCTAGGAGAAAGAAGAGCTTGGGAGGCAAGAACACCATAGGAGCAAGGAGAATGATTCAACTTCATGTTTTTTCCTCTTTCTTCCTCTATTTCCATTATTGGTTATGAATTCTAGTATCGTAGTTTGGCATACTATTATGAATAGCTAATTTTTTATCTAGAGTTTTGATAGAAGCATTTGTAGGATAAATTCTTGTTATGTTTTTATATAATTAAGCCATTGGATTTCTCTACTTGTTCAACTACATGTTTATTATTGTTGATTGAATGTCCATCAATTAATTGTGCCTATTTTAGTGTGTGTATATTGCTCGAGTGAGAGAGAGAGATAGTACGCATTTATCGTGGAGGACCACACTCCTGGCAAAATTGCTTAAATTCTTCCGGGGGCGGATTGTGCGCACAATCTCAAACTCATGAGTGGAGTATTTGTGATAAGTGTGGTCATCAAAATGGTCATTGGGATAATTGTGCTTATTTGTCCTTCCCTTGCCCTATCCCCCACCATGATGATTCTACTTTTTGTGATGAAAATTATAGGGATATGAAAGTGGAAGAAATTGAGCATGGTCAAAATGGCGAGTTCAAGCTCATGTTAGAATTCCTACTTGAAGGAGGAAATAAAGAGCAAAATGCCTTGGAGGAGCTTTTGGAAAATAGTCTTCAAAATGATTTGGCGCTTGAAAGGTGAACTTACAAATGGGAGAAACGCTTGAAGCTTTAGAGGTCCAAAAATCCTCGGAAGTAAATGATAGCCAATAACCTTCCTTAGATGCTGAAGCCGAAAATTCTTCTTTGGCACTTGATCAAAACCAAGAAGAACTATCAAATGCTCAAAATGAGAGGATGATACTCATGTTGGAAGCCATTCTTGAAAATGAAGAGAAGCAAAGCTGCGCACTCGAAAACTTAAAACAAGCACTAACTCACGATGATGATAATATCCGGACCTTGGAAAATCAAATGAAAATATTGGTTGAGGCTCACTATGCCCACCAACTTGAGAGCGTGGAAAGAGATCAAGAAGTGTCCATCTTCAAGGAAGAAAGTGAGCTTTATTTCGAGGAATCAAGAATTGAACATACTCTAACTGACTCCATGCTTGTTGGTGATGCCAAGAAAAACATGGAATTAGAGTAAACTAAATAATTTGAAGATATGGTTGAAAATAACTCTAGTTCGGGGGATCAAGAGGATGTCAAAATCCGGAAAGAATTACAATTTGGAGGCTTGATGTCAAATCCCAAGCATTTCTCAACATTGGAATTGTGTGGTGATATGAGAATTGAACTACATGAGTCAATGAGGGACTGTGAGGAGGAAAGACAAAGTCCATACATTTTACAGTTTGAAGGTACAAGGAGGCAAAATGACATTCTTCACATGAAAGCCAAAAAGTGCAAAATGAAGAAATTAAAGTTTGGCTTGATCATCTACTTACCACCCCCCATTGCTCGTGGTCACAAACTTGATTCCAAGTTAGGTACCGAATTCATATCGTCAAAATGGAGAGAAAAGTGGTAAAGTTGATGCACGTCATGCCACGACGTTATATGCGGTGCTTGGTGGGAGGCAACCCATCGTTTTATAAAATTTGTACTCATTTTTTAAACTTTCTTTTTTAGAATAGCTTAGTATATTATTTTTGAGTAATCTGCCAAGATTTAGAATTTTTGGAGTTGTTTTGAGCAGGTTGCATGGTTCGGGCAATCCAAACCAATAGCTTCACAAAACTGCAGAAAACTATAGTGCTTTGCGATCGCACAAGGATATCTGCGTTCGCGTAGAACAAAGTTTTAGATGCCTCTATGCGATCGCATAGTAACACATGCGATCGCGAATTTTTGGGAGATTGTGTTCTCTATGAACGCCGATAAAGGGATGCGATCGTGGCTCTACAGGCAAGTCTCAAAAATTTAAAACACCGAAAAAAAACAACGGAAGCCCACATTTGCACAAAAACAAGAACGTGCCCTCCTAATATCCTAACCCCAAAATCATCTCCAAGTTTGATCTTGCTTAAATCTCATTGCATCACTCACTTGTCATCCTCAAGGTATGTGGATTTCTTCCCTGACTCTCACTTTCTCCAGTTCTTGTTGTGAAATAGTTGAAAGGCAGGCATGTTTTCAAGATTTTAGGGCTTGAGTTAAATTTTAAATTAGAAATCTAGTATGCTTTACATGTTTTCTTGTTGGGTGAGGATTGGTTGAGAGATTGAGTGGTTTATGTTATGTGAAATTTCTGGGCAAGATCCATAGCTTTAGTGTCGTGAAAATGCTAAGAAAAATGAATTCCCTCTTCATGTTTGTGGAAATGCCTGAACAAACTGTTACTGAGAGAAGAAGACAACCTTCGCAATTGTGACGTGCCATTCCGCAGTCGCATAGCTCAATGTCTGCTACAAAACCAAACTGCCCTTCGTGATCACGCCGACTACTCTGCGATTGCAAATCTTTAAAGCTGAGGTAAACTGAACTGCTCTTCGCGATCGCGTGATTATTTCCGCGATCACATAGCTTCACCTCAAGGTAGCAAAACAGTAGCAGTGCAGATTTGAATGTTGTTGCTTTTGGGTCACTTTCTTTAGCCTAAATACATCATAATACAGTGTATTAAGTAACCTTCCAAGCAGTTAATATGTGGTCTACTTTTGTAGGTACTTTAAGCATAAAATGGCCTCGGAAAATGTTGAAATTGTACAAGAGCCTGCTCCCCAAGCTCCGGAAGAGGTATATTTTAATCAAACTAGATTCACAGCTGCTAAATGTGAAAGAAACTATGACAAACTCATGTCGAAGAGCATCGTCAAAGAAACGGGCATCCGTTTGGACAACTTGGAGCCTAAGATGCCAGATTTTTTTTTGAAGATTGACTGACAGCGGATGGATGTGCTTTGCTCCTGAACCAATTAAAGCAAACTACACACTAGTTCGTGAGTTTTATGTCAACACCTTGAAGATAGATTTCCAATAGGAAATATTCACCTTTGTTAGGGGCAAACTGGTCAAATTTGGCCCCGATGTAATAAATGCACACTTCATGCTTCCCAATGCTAACAATGAGGTATACAAAGCCAGAGAGAGGGAGATAGGAAGCCAATGATTGGTGGAAAAGCTTCATGACGAGGTAACACCGACTTGGGAAAAATTGCACAAAGGGGTTGATTCTTCTGAATTCGCAGCTGAAGCCAAGACTTGGCTATCCATTATTTGTGCCAGAATCGTGCCGGCTAGACATGAGTCTGAGGTGACTCATAAGAAGGAAGTGATGATTACTGCTATCATGGATGATTTGCCAGTGAACGTGGGCCAACACATAGTGGGTGAGATTGTGGAAGCATGTAACGGGAGGTCTAAGAGTCTATTATTTCCCTTATTGATCACTCAGGTGTGGAATGATGCTGGGGTGCTAAAGGACCCTCATGATTATAAGAAGGACCCAGGCATGACAATTTATCCATTACTCAGAAAAGGGCCAACTGGCGGCAAGAAGAAGAGGAGAATTGATGTGTTATCTCCTTCGTCTGGGTAGTCCACTGAGACTTCCGATGGGTCCGGTGGTTCTTACACAGCTGCATCAGGACTACATGACCCCATTGGTCCACTACCTTATGGACCTCCCACTATGACCCCATAGCTAGCCTTCTTTCTGGTCCATCTATGGAGAGCACTTCGATTGGGACTGGCTATCATCTCATTGATTTCATTGATATATCGTACTCAGTCACATTTGTGCATACATATCATATCTCAGTCTCAATTGCTACTATTGATACACCATATCATTATTCTGGGTAAGTTTTCATGACATTGTGAGCCCGTGGGTGAGACTGGAGAGATTGATGACTGAGTGAGGCCAAGATCCTCATTTTGAGTGACAGTTATAGGATCAGGCTGCACGTCACATCATGTTTTGTTGATTTATGCAATGATTGGCTTGTTATAGCGCTTGGGCTGAAGGAGCCCCTCCAAAGTCTACACACCCCTAGTGAGCGGGGATGATATTATTGAGGGATGGATTTCTATGGACATGGATTTATCCTAAGTATTTGATATCTGGAGATGGATTTCTCCACAGGGTTGGATTACCCTTTTTCCTCGGTACTGGGTGACTTATACTCAATATTGTATATGTTTCGGGATGGATTTCCCTAGGCCACATGGTCCCTATATGGTACCGAGTGGTTGAGCATTTATATATTATTGAGGGATGTATTTCCCTGGATATGGATTTGTCCGAAGTACTTGATACCTGGATATGGATTAATCCACAGGGTTGGATTTTCCTATTTCCTCGGTACTGGGTGACTTCTAGTCAGTGTTGTATATGTTCCGGGATGGATTTCCTTGGGCCGTATAGGACATATACATTACCGAGTGGTTGGGTATGATGAGTGGAAAGTGTGACACAGTGAGGTTGAGTACTCTGAGAGTGTGAGTACATGATTCATCTCTGAGATACATGGCATTGGCACACATATATGGCATACATGCATAGAGACGCATTTCTTCATGTTGTACGGTATCACATCATTCATGCCTTTTTTCTCACACATTGATATATGGGCTTAGAGTGGTATTTCATACTTGTTATTTGGAAAGGAAATGAAACATATTTATTTATTGTGGAAAGGATTTTTCAGGAAAATTATTGTTTTCAAACCATCTCAAATTTTTTTGATGATTTCAGTAAAGGATTTGGGTTTTCACTGATATCCTTGAAAAGCGGAACTATTTCGGAAAACTGTGTAAAAGCTGAACATTTTTTATCTTTGAGATTATTTCCTTGTTAATATGCTCTACATTGTATGAACTACTGTTGGTTATTGGTGTTGGACCCGACCTATGTTCCAGCTTGTCACTGCTTTCAATCTGAGGTTAAGTTTGTTACTTTTTGAGTACATGGGGTCGGTTGTACTCATACTACACTTCCTACACATTGCGTGCATATTTCGGATGTCGATGTTGCAGTTGGAGGGAGTTAGCATTGAAGGTGTACCTCCGTTCATGTTGTAGATGCCTCTCGATCATGGTAGCCTTAGATTATAAAACTCTGTTTATGTAACCTTCAAACAAAAGATGTATTTACTTCATATCAATTTTGTATATTCTACTCTTAGAAGCTCATGATTTGTACTACCAGTTCCTGGGAAATATAATAGATCCGGATAATTTATTTTGTTTAATTGACTTATTAGCTTTATTTAAATTGGATAGTTATTAGTTGGCTTACCTAGCGGGTTGGATTCGGTGCAATCACGACTAGTGGATTTTGGGTCGTGACACATATAAACTCTGTTCGTTGCTGCTGCTATTTTTAATGACTAGCCAAAGATAAATGCAGCTTGTTGGTTTGATAGTATGTATACACTGTTGTTGTCTTTTTCTCTTCTTTCTCTGCTTAACTGCTGCTGTTTTTTCGTTTTTCTCTTTATTGCTACTGCATATACACTCTGTTCGTTGTTGCTATTTTTAGAGACTAGCCAACTGGTTACAATATATTATCAGTTGTTTCACTCTCAACACATTTCTAGAACTCATCATATTCTACAGTTCTTTGTCCATTAAGATGCTTTTCACTTGGTATTGGTTTTGATTTGGAAAATTCCTCCAAGTCCAAAATGCTTATGTATTAGAATTTGCTATTGAGGGAAAATGTTCATCTGTTTAAGTTTAGCTAAATAGTTTCAAAATTATAAACACAATAGTGCTATGATTGTTTGAAAATAGATTTCAGTACACCTTAATTGTTTCATACTCATAGACAGAACCTTATTTTCCTTACATATATACTAGTTAGTTTTCAAGTTTGTCAAGGAGTAATAGTTATACATGGTGCTTCTTTCACTTGGTGCCTCCTTCAATATTCTTCCATTTAGCTTCTATTGTGTTTATTTTATAATTCTCAAGTCCTACTTGTAAGTTGTTGTTTGATGTTTCTTTCTTCTTGCAGAGAATGTCTCAAGTTAATATTGAGAACCAGAAATAGTTGAAGAATTCTCACACTGCCGGAAAAAGAAGTTTTGCTTTAGTTCGCTTTAAGTTGGTGTGTAACTAGCAAATCATGGCAAAGAATTTCTCAATTTTGGCTCTTGTTTAGTTCATGGTAGATCACCGAGAATGCTAACTCACTTTCATATAACTAAGAAAGCGATAAGGAAACTTCGGATCCTTTATCAACAAAGAAAGTCTTTGTAGCTACAAGAAAAAGGAAAGATGGGCGATCATACAAGTGCTTGGATGAAGATACAACTAGTAAAATTATGTGAATTATATTTAACTGATGTTATATCGAAATTAATTATTAGTTTTTATTAATTTACTTTTTATTTAATTGTTATATTTTATTGAATTTGTTTTGAAGGCTGAAATGGAGGAAATTGACGCACAACAAAATAAAAATGGCAATGAGTCCGTAGAGGCATTTGCATCTGTCACGGGACCTGAACATCGGGACGTCTGAGATTTTATGGACGAGAGGTTACAAGAACTTCATTGAGAGGGAAAGTAGGATGTTTTGAACCCTCTTCAAATACTACAAATTATCTACAAAAAATGGAGGAGAAGATACAAAAAATGGAGGAAAAATTGAGGAACAAAAGGCAACTATCCGTCAAGAAGTTGCTGCAGATGTCCTTGCACGACTTCAGCGTTCAGGAATTGATATTGATGCTAACATTATTCTAGCGGCACTGGTGATAATTCACCAGGAGAAGCTTCTTCTGCTCAGCAAACATCTTTGCAACCAATCCGCCGTCCATCTACTGGTAACAACAAAGAAGGCCAATGATATACCCCATATTTTTGTATGTGAAAGTACGCCGTAAGTCAATTGATGCAAGCTCGAAAATGAGATCCTCTTTGAAAGTATATAAAGTGATTTAATGATGTTACACTCTATTTTTGAAAGCCTTTAACAGTTAACATTCAGGGACGAATATTTTTATGGAGGGAAGCATATTACACCCCGTACTTCAAAGGTCAGGGTCATTAGAAGATTATCTAGTGTAAGCTCAAAAAAGGATGAAATCCTTGTACAAGGCTAAGGAAGGTTTATGGAAATGTTAAGTAAGTTAGGGGGAGTAAGACTAGTTAATAATGATTTAAGTGAGTGTAAAGTCATATATTGACTATATATGATGCTTGGATATAAACTATAGAGTTTGGGGAAACTCGGATTTATCTTACGGAAAAATTGGGTTAAGAATTGCCTTGTAACGAGCCATTTTGAGAAATTAAATTCCTAAGCCTTATGATGTAATTTTGGGACATAGCTCATATAAAAATTAAGTTCTTGGAACCTAGTTTCCAACAGTCCATACCATTTATTCATGCGACATCGGGGTAGAGAAAAATAGATTTTTAAAGTAGGGTCGTCAAGTCATGTCGCTGCACTTCGGAGAATATGGTAGGTTTATAGGCCAGGTTACGAGGCAATTTTCTCCCAATATATTGAGATTTACAGGGAGGTCTATATATGTAATTAAAGCTCCGTGTGTCTAGTTTCTAACTCTGCAAATCGTTTGTCAATAAGGCGCCGTAATAGAGAGATATCCACGTTTTTGAGAGATTGCGCAAGCAGCTCGGTTGGAACCCACTTGAGACGGCCACCGACCTTACGTCTTTTAGAAGACGTTTCAGCCTCATTTTGGGTCATTTCCCACCCAAATTTCATCCAAACGCTCTCCAAAGCCCTCCCTAACATATCCCAAGATCCTAAGAACCACACTCAAGGGAAATCAACTCAAATCATCATCAAAGGTGTTAATGACTGCAAGAGAATGCTTCTATGATATTGTGGTGTGATTGAGGGCTATTGTGAGCTACGTTGAGATACAGTTTCAAGTTGTAGCTGCTGTCCAAGGTATGTATAACATCTTCTTGATTGTTCCTAAGGTTAATCTTGTGTTGGTTGTGTTGTTTGAGTAAAAAAAACCATAAGATAGCACTTGAAGGAACATGGGATATCGTTGCCTTTTTGGTTGGAATGTTTTATGGAAAAATATATGGTTTGTGGCGGCTGAAAATTGTGAGAAATAATTTGATAATGTTTTTTTTTTTTAGCAATCCACTAGGCAATGCCTAGGGCTAGTTTTTATTTATAAAATAAAATAAAAGAAAACAAAGTGTCATAAAATCCTAGTAATTGTACGAAATAATATTTGAACTCAAACTATGTCCTATTATCAAAATTGAGTAATATACTCAAAATTGATATCACATAACAACTACTAAATATTGCAGAATAACTAGCCCATGAGACAGCATCCAAACAGGCCATACTGGGTCCAAAAATAGTCCAGCTCCATTGCTTGACTGCCCAGCCCAGAAGGCCCAAAATTTCGCCATTTCCAGTACTCTCCAGCCCAGACCACCGGCTCTACTGATTTGCATAAGTAGCCACCAATAAGCCCAAATTCCATCTCCTTGTATTTGCAAATGTAGCCACTTCAAATTCAGTTGTATCAATTTACACGTGTTGCCTTGTATATACCTCTTTATTACATGTAACTCTTCATTTGTGCTCCATTTATCCGTTCTCTTCTGACTGTACCTCACATAGATAGTATCGATTCCCCCTATGTTCTCTTCAACACCCATTTCTTCTTCTACAGTCTCCCTCCAATCTTCCTTAACTACTCCACTCCTTGGTTGAATCATTATGTTTGTACCTGAATCGAGCTGTTTCGTGTTGATGAGCTGGATTTGTTCCTGAAGATGGTCCCTCCTATCCGCTGTGATTGCTCTGAAGACCATAGGTTGCCAAGATCCGTTCGAGATGCCACTGATCAATAAAAAGCCCTGCTTTGCCTTGGAGGAATTGTATGTGACTACTTCAACCGAATTTGTAATCTTACTAACCTTGTAAATTTTCATGAGGATAATCCCTGTATGTAATGCTTTGAAATCCCCCTTGTACTTTGCTCCTTTCTTAAACATGTGCATCATCCAGCTAAATTCTCTTAAAATGAGAGATTTGCTGTCTGCAGTCTGTGTGTCTAAGTGACACCATATCTTTGCTTGCTTGTTTTTTGTGTCTGTTATTATCTTTCTTTTGTGAATGTGGTATCCTGCTCTCCTGTGTGATGAATTGCAATTGAATCCTATAGTCTTTGTATTCAAAACTGTAGCCTTCCTTGTTACCATACTATAATCTAGGTTTAATTTCACCCCGATGGAATGAGTACATAGTACTAATACCACCACCTGGAGATTCCATAAACCATAGAGTATAGATAGTATTGCTAAAGCTGTATGCTACCATATATTTGCTTGCTTTGCTGTTGTGCTTGTTGGTGTTGTCTGTCTTTTGTGTATGTGATATCTTGCCCTACCATAGGATGGTTTGTAGCTCTTGCATTCTACTGTGCCTTCCCTTGCATTCCTCTTCTTGGATTGAGTACAAAGTACTAATACCACCAAGTAATATTTGTTCAAGGGAAAGACCTGATACCACAGGTGCATCATCCAGCTGGGTTCTCCTATAGTGGGAATTTTGCTGTCTGCATGCTGTGTACATATATGACCCCATGTGTTTGCTTGTTTTGCTTTTGTGTCTATTGATATTGCTTTTCTTCTGTGCCTGTGATGTCCTGCTACCACCAGTGATGATATGTATTTTCTGCTTTCCATGAAATTACTAGTTACTATGCTAAACTCTAATTTTAATTCTTCCCCGATGGACTGAGTACTTAGTACTAATACCACCACCTGAGGTTTCCTTAAAATATAGAGTATAGATAGCATGACTGTACCTGCAAAAAAGAACACAACATTAGCAAAAAATTGATATCTCATGTTCTCCCCTATACTGGTTTGAACATGAAAAATCACATCTATAGTTCATGCATCCTCAAATACCCCAGGCTCTCCTCCTCCAACTAATTCCTGGAAACTTTGACCCTCAAGTATGGACATTGCAGCTTGTCCTCATTCACTATTCTCCTCCCTTGTGAATCCAACTCCCAAAAATCATGGCACTCAATGTTCCCATTGTCCAGTGCATAATTTGCCAAGTGATCTGCTAGTTTGTTTCCTTCTCTAAAAATATGGGATATCCTGATACTGCAGCCTTCCATTAACTTCCTTATCTCCTCCATTCGATCTACAATAGTCCAAGGGGGTTTCCATGCTTTCTCTATAATGTTTTTTCATCAACATGGAGTCAGTTTGCAACGAGACTTGGTAATAATTTCTAACTCTGCACATCTTTAAAGCCTCCAGAATTGCTACAGCTTCAGCTTCATTATTTGACCCTTCAGCAATTTCCTTTCCCATTGCATATCTTACCTCTCCAGCCTCATCTCTAAAACAATTACCAATGGCACTCCTGCCTGGGTTTCCTCTTGATGCCCCATCTGTGTTAACTTTGATCCAGCCCTGTTGAGGAAATTCCAATATCACTTTGTAATATTTGAGCCTAGGTGTGTAGTTTTCCATCATCATTAGTAAATCACTCCATCTATGAGGTACCCTTAGTCCAGGCTTTCTTAATTTTACCAAGTATTGGAGGCTAGTTGATACTTGGTAAATAACTCTACTCACTGAGACTGCATCCCCATATTTCAGGCTGTTCCTCCTCTTCCAAAGTTCCCACACTATGCATGATGGTAAAGCCTGCATGATTGGCTTCAACCTCTGCACCACAGGTGCAATCCAACATTTAATGATAGCTTGGTGTAATGTCAACCCCTGTACAGCAATGCCTGATCTTTGCAGGAAATATTTCCATACAGCTTCAGCAGCTCTAGAAGAGAAAAATAGGTGTATCAGTGAATCTTCCTTAGGTGAAGCACAACACCAACATTTAGAAGGCATAGAATAGCCTAGCCTTTTCATAAAGTCATCCAATGGTAGCTTAGCCTTCCACAGTTTCCACATAAAGAATGAGATTTTGAAGGGGAGACCTCTCACCCATATTTTCTGATATGCTGTTCTTGGATTGTCTCTCCTTCTCAAGTACTCCCATGCTGTCTTCACAGTAAAGTGACCCTTTGTTTCAAGCAACCAAAAAGGGGAATCCAGTACATTTTCCTTACCAGGTGGCTTAATATTTTCCAAGATATGATGTGATAAATCATCAGGTAAAATCTGCATTAGTCTCTCAGCATTCCAAACTCCATTCTCCACCAACTCATTTACATTATGTATCTCCTCATCTATACCAAAGTCTGGTGGCACTAGAAAGTAGAGTGCCCCTAAACCTGTCCAGTTGTCATACCAGAATACTGATGACCCCATTCTTAGTTTCCAAATGATTTGATGCTCAATTAAATCTCTGCATTCAAGCATCTTTCTCCACACATGAGACCCCTCCCTCCATGGCACTATTACTGCATTTAATTTCTTGCAGTACTTTTGGCTCATATATGCACTCCAAAGACTTGGCTTAGTCCTGAAGTTCCACCACAGCTTACAGAAAAGAGCCTTAGACACATCATGAAGAGATCTGAACCCTATTCCTCCTTCTTCATATGGCATACACAGAGTATTCCAGGATGCCCAATGTCTACTGTTGCCACCCACAGCACTACTCCAAAAGAATTGGGCAAAAATTTTGTGTAATCTATTTATGACATAATTAGGGGGATTTACTGCTGATAAAAGGTGAACTGGCATACTTTGTAAAACACTGGAGATCAATATAGCCCTTCCCCCTATAGATAAAAGCCTCCCTTTCCATGTCTGCAGCTTGTCTAATATCTTGGTAATCATAGGCTGATAATACTCCAATTTTCTTCTTGCATAGAAGATAGGACACCCTAGGTATGTAAATGGAAATTCCTGTTGCCCTATACCTGTGATCCTTTCAACTTTTCTAACCACCTCAATTTCAGTTAAATGATGCATATACACAGCTGATTTACTCTTATTTATAAGTTGCCCAGAGGCAGCTTCATAGAGATACAGAATTTCCATTACCAACCTTAGAGATGTAGCATCTGATGAACAAAATATAATGGTATCATCTGCATAGGCAAGATGGTTTATCTTTGGACTCCACTTGGGAAGTCCAAAACCACAAAAATACAATTTTGAGTGGAGAGAATTCAGACCCCTTGAAAGAGCTTCAGCAGCTATTATGAACAGAGTTGGAGATAGAGGATCCCCCTGCTTGACACCCCTTGATGATTTGAAAAATCCATTAGATTGACCATTGATCAAAATAGAGTACCAATTATTCCCTACCAAATCAAAGATCATCCCAATAAATCTTTCACAAAAACCAAACTTCCTCAGCATCTTAGTAAGAAATAGCCATGATAACCCGTCATAAGCCTTTGTCATATCCAATTTAATCACAACATTAGGCCCTGCTCTTGTTCTTAGTCTAATATCAGTTATGATTTCCTGAGTTAACAGCACATTCTCTACTATACTCCTACCCTTGACAAATCCTGCTTGCTCCTCAGATATTATCTTAGGCAGTAAGTCCACCAACCTTTCGTGAATGATTCTAGAAAAGATCTTGTTGATGAAATTACTGAGGCTAATTGGCCTAAGATCTGAGAATGTACTGACCTCTTTCTTTTTTGGTAGGAGCACCAAATTTGTATGAGTGACACATTTGGGCAGCTGCTGACCACTGAAAAAGGCTAGGACCATTTCATATATGTCCTCTCCAATAATGTCCCAACATGTGTGATAAAATGCTCCTGTATAACCATCAGGACCACTTGCTGAGTCACCATTTAATCCATATACTGCACTTTTCACCTCCTTTTTTGTAGGAACTGCTACCAGCCTTTCATTTTGTCCCTCCTCTATCAATTTAGGAACATGATCCAATATATAGAAATTTGAAGGGACAACAGATTCATTGAATTGCTCCTTGTAAAATTCAACTGCTGCTTCTGCAATGTCCTTTTGCTCTTCAATCCAGGTGCCCCTGCTATCTTTAATCCTTTTTAATTGTAACCTTTTCCTTCTTCCTCTAACTTGTGCATGGAAAAATTTAGTGTTTCTGTCCCCATCTTTAAACCAGGCCATGCCTGCCTTCTGCTTCAAAAATTCCTCCTCTATTGCTAAATATCTGATTATTTCTGCCTGCACTTTCTGCAGCCTTTCTCTATTCATCTGAGTAGGGAAAGCTTCAAATTGTCTTTCATGAACCAATACCACCTATTCTAAGCTAACAATTTTCTGAAAGATGTCACCATATGTTGATTTGCTCCATGTGGACAACACTTTCTTCAGCTTTTTTAATTTGTAGTTGAACAGCACAAATGGATTAGCACTAAAGTCTGCATTCCAGTTCTCCCTCACTACTGACTTAAAAGATTCATGTTTTGTCCAAAAGTTTAAAAATTTAAAAGGTTTCTTGATGGGTGGGGTTTCAATATCACACTTCAAAAGCATTGGACAATGATCTGAACCAATTTTTGACAAGTGAGTGACCTCCAATCCTGGGAAAGTTTGCTGCAAACCCAAGTTCCCAAAGCATCTGTGTAATCTCTTAAATATACAATCATCCTCAGATCTTCCATTCCACCAGGTAAAAATACTCCCTTTAAATCCCAAGTCTGACAAATTACAAGTATTAATACAGTGTCTGAAGTCATCTACTTCATTCAGTGACACTGGTAATCCCCCAAATTTTTCTTCCTCATCCCATATGACATTAAAATCACCTCCCACAAGCCATGGAGAAGTCATATCAGCAGCCATTGCATACAATGAGTCCCATAACTCAATTCTCTCTACATGATCATATTTGGCATAAACCAGTGTAAGAATTAACTGAACATGAGTTTCAGTGTGAAATAGCTTTAAGGTCAGTTGTTGCACCATGTTGTACATAATGTCCACTTCATACACTTCATCAATAAAGGCCCAGATTTTGTTTGACACATTGACTACTGCTTGAGCAAGCCCAATCCTTCTTCTATACCCTTCCACCTTACTAGACTGTTGCATTGGTTCCATAATTCCTATGAATTCAAAGTGGTGTTGCCTATGCATAAGAATCAATCTTTCAAAGGCCTGCATAGTGTTAACAGACCTGACATTCCATATGATTGCATCCATCACTGATTAATGGACTTAGATAAGGCTCTTCTTGTTTGGACTCCACCTGCTGGAACAGATGAACTGTCTTTCTGTTGTTTTTTCTTACCTTTGGCTGCAGATTTAACTTGCTCAATATGTCTGGGGGACAAATCACCTTGCTTAGCAATATTCAGAAAGTTTTAAGCTGTAGACTCTTCATCCATATCCTTGCCTGCACCTTCTTGTTCTTCATCTGCTGCAGTACCTGCCACATTCTTTTGCATTACTGCTTTATCACTGATCATTTGAGGTGCCAAAGTGACTTCTGCTGCCTCTTTTCTTTGTTGATCCTACATTAATGCTTCATGTGTATTGTCTTTATGTTTTGCCATATGAGTGGAATCAACACATTTTCCTTCTTCTGTTCCTCCTGGATCAATGTTATCACCATCTAACTCCTTAGTAAACACTACTTCATCCACTTTATATACATTGTTATTGCTTTCTGCATTGTTCTTCTTCTGATCCTCACCCTCTGCTACTGCAGTATTTATGAGTTGATCTTTTGAAGGTTTGGTGACTTTTGCCTTAACATTTACACTTTGTTCTCCTTCATCCAATTTGTCCCCCCCAGTTTCCTCCTCACTTTGCATTGCATCAGGGATCACTCCTTCTTCTGTATCTTCTTCAACTTGTTCAGACCACAATTTGCCCCCCCTTCCATTTTGCTTTTTCACTACTTTGAAACATTTCAAACTCTGCATCTTCTATGTTCTCATTGTCCTTCTCCTTTGTAAGTGCCAAATCAACTCTTGTATCCTGTGAAGGTATATCCTGAACTGATGTGTTTGTTGCCACAATATTGCCAGTAAAGGCCCTTTGTACCCATGCTGCAGTAGATTCTTGGACCTGCTTTTCATAATTTTTCTGTTCCTTACTCTTCGCTTCCTCATTTTCTTTTGGATTGTTTAACCTTGCTGGTGTAGCACTAGTAGCTAGTATATCAGGTATGTTCTTCCTTCCTCCATTCTTGCCCTTGTCAGTCCCAGGAGTACTAGGCTTAAAAACTGGTGCTGCAGAATTTAACATGCCACCACCCTTTGCATTGGGCAGTACACTTTGAGCCCCCTGGTCCTCCACCAAAGCCAACTGTTTATTGGCATTATCTTCACTATTGTCCACCTCTAAGACTTCAAACTTGTTGTTGGTCTGCACCTGCTGTGAATCTACAGACTTTTGTTTTTCAACAGGTACTATTTCCCTACCAATTTTTGTTGTTTCCACAGTCTGCTTGTCTTTACCTTGAGCTCTTCTGTCCCTAACCTCTTTCCATTGAGCACCTACATTGCCAATGTTTTGAACTAGAAATATAGTACATATAAGTATGACGTTATGAAGGTTGTAAACTTATTTATGGAATAAGAGTTGGATTCAATTAATATCTTGTTATGAGAAAAAACGAGCTTGCCGCTCAATATGATTGTTAAGATAATCGGAGAAACTCATATCAGATTACATTGTTGTTGTTGCTATTGTTGGTTATAGTTGTTGTTGTTGGGCTGTTGATGACCCTTAGTGGTCTTTGGGATGTATTAAAATAGGGGAGTTTCAACGAAACGAGCAAGCACGCAAGTTTCACAAATAATTATATTCTTAGAAGTACTAGGGCTGCCTATGTTCTTGATTCCCCATATGTCCTACTATCATATCATCTGTTCATGGGTATCATGACATTCCGAGAGATGTTATTGACTTGCTCCATTATGCATTTCCTTCATTTATACATGTATATTGACCCATGACCAGATGGTATTATATACGCGTATATATATGTATATGGGGCATGGGGAAAGGTTATGGCATTATTTATGCACCGCCACCTGATCAGTTGGTATACGTTGATGATTTCGCCCACAGAGGCCGAGATGATATGATGGGGATGCCCTTAGAGGCTTGATGATGTTATATATGCATATACCTATGCATGATACAACATTTATACGCATATGCATGAAATTATAAATGTTTCATGATTCATAGAGCTATTCTGACTTGCAGGTAGAGTTCTTTACTTCATGTTTCTTTCATTTTTTATATACTGCTTTCATGCCTTATATACTCGGTACTTTATTTGTACTGACGTCCCTATTGCTTGGGGACGCTGCGTTTCATGCCCGCAGGTCCTGATAGACAGGTTGAGAGTCCTCCTAACTGGCTATTAGCTCAAAGGAAGGTATTGGTACATACCACTTGCTCCGGAGTTACTTATTTGGTCAGTATGCTTTGGACATGTATTTATTGGTGTGGCGGGGCCCTGTCCCGGCCTTTATGACGTTTATGTACTCTTAGAGGCCTGCAGACAGATGTCATGTATATGAAAGATTGTACGGCCTTGTCGGCCTATGTTCAATGTTCGAATGATCATTTCGATCTTATAGGCCTATATATCACATGCATAAGTTTGTATTACATGTTGGGTCGTTCTATGTCGGTATTACCTTATGTTTTCTGGTTTTATCATGACGGCCCTTCTAGCCCATTTATCCATGAAGGTATGATAAGAAAAAAATATGTTACGTTGGTACTCGGTTGGGTAAGGAACCGGGTGCTCGTCGCGGTCCTTCAGATTGGGTTGTGACAGAAGTGGTATCAACTCTTAGAGGCTTGTAGGCAGATTTCATGTATATGAAAGATTGTATGGCCTTGTCAGCCTATGTTCAGTGTACGAGTGATCATGTTAGTCTTATAGGCCCATATATCACATGCATAAGTTTGTATTACATGTTGGGTCGTCCTATGTCGAGTATTCCCTTATGTTTTCTGGTTATACCATGACGGCTCTTCTGGCCCATTTATCCATGATGGTATGATAAAAAAATACGTTTCGTTGGTACTCGGTTGGGTAAAGCACTAGGTGCCCGTCGCGGCCCTTCAGTTTGGGTCGTGACTAAAGTGGTATCAGAGCAGTTCTATCCTAGGGAATCTACAAGTCGTGCCTAGTAGAGTCTTGTTTATGGGTGTGTTGTGCACCACACTTATAAGCAGGAGGGTACAAGGAATTTAGGACTGTTACTCTTTCTTCTTACTCTAGATCGTGTGGTAGAGCTCAGTTGTAAGAATTCAAACTCGTAAATTCTATTTTATGCGTAATATAACGATACCTACATCAAGAAAGACAGTTGGTAAGAGATTGAATGTGGTTGTGGAAGAGTTGAGTAAGAGGAACTCGATTTTGCATCATGTTTGTGATGAGGAAATGTGAGGTCTTCAGCAGATCGTGTGTGTACTAAGACGTGTAAGCTTCTTTGTATGGAACCCTAAGCTATGAATATCTATCCACCCATATGGTAAAAAGCAATAAGAGATTCAAAGGTAGATATAAGTTTCAACAAGTAAAAGAAGAAAGGTGAATAAGGGTACGACGTACCCAATTAGTGAAGATTATCGGTATTTACAATTTAGGCAAAGAAATATAAGCATTTTGTGTTAGTTTCAACAATAACAGAGATATATACAATTGGCCACACCCATCTTAATTATGCCATATGGGAGCTAACATATATAGTTTAAGAGAAGGATGGGATATCAGGATCCATCTGGGGTTTGAGTAACCCTAAATTATGGATGTATTGTTATCATTAGCTATCATTTCCGAAGGATAATGCAAAACATGGTAATAGTTCTCCTTCTGAGACACCCAGATGGTGCACTCTAGAATAGTACAATCAGATATGAATAATAGAATGTTCATCAAGTTCAGAAGATAGGCACTGGAATCCTAGAAGGGATAAATATTTACCTTAGCACGACTCCCGCCCCTAGTAAACAAAATTGAGAATGTTAGGCGTCCCGAAGAGCCAGTGAGATGAAGCAAGAGGAGCTAAAAGTGAAAGAACATTTTGTGGAAGTTTTCAGAATAAAGTGATAGGAAGAAATATTATCTAGAGAATAAAAAGAGAGTTATTGAAGCATTATGAGTAAGATGTGATAAATGGGTTATAACGGTAAATCAAAATATGACATAATAACAGAGTCCATAGTCCAGTGAAAGAAAAGACAAGAGGTGACCAGCCTTGAGACAATAAAACTGTATAAACCATAAAGTCATACCCTCATTTCGAGAAATAAGTTGGTGACTCAAACGTGATTATCGAAAGGAAAAGTTAGACCCCCTGAGTAGTAGAAATTAGCATGGGCTAGTGAACAAGACATACTGAACATGAATTTGGGATCGGAAGATTTGATAATAATCGACATCGTGAGAATTCGAGATATCGCGTTCCATCAATAATAGAATAGACAATAGAAAAATGATCTTTAAATGTCATCCAGGAAGATACTTCCTTAAAGCAAGCACTGTGAGCAGAGCTAAGCTTAAGGGACTAAGTGTGCCAGTCACACTAGGTGTCACCCTTGTGCGTAAGGAATTCAGTTATCCCTAGTACAGAAGGGTTACCGTAAGGCGTGTAAGGGTCATTAATGATGTGAGAACACGCCAAAGACGAAGAGGTAACTATAGAATGGTAAAGAAAGTATGCGGTTAAAAAGGAGAAAGGGATGAGGTTGCCTTTATTCAGATCCTACAGATATGTCACGACTCCGTAAAATTATGCAAGCACGACAAAGGGGAAAGGCAGTAAGAGTTCCCGGCCAGGATGTTATTGATAAATAAGTGAGAATGAACACTTGATACATCAAGAGCCAATACGAGAGGTAAGTTAAGACAAAGTAAATAAACCAAGAGAGATTACACAAAATATAGACATGAGAATGGACGAACGAGTAGTTAGTAGCTGATTCAGGAAGAGCCTAGTTATGGCTACACAACAGGATACAGACAAATCAATAGATTGGGCAAGATAAACATATAGAACCCCAACATAGTGAATTTAGTCTCGTAGATATGATGTTGTGATCATTGAGAAATAATCAGATAGGAGTTAGCGAAGTCAAAGCGACCGTATAAGCATTACAGAAAAAACAAAAAGTACCACTGGGGAGATAGTAAGAAAATTCAGTTCAGAAGCAACCCTACGAGCACAAGAAGTGCGGAGGTAAGTAACTAAGGATAATTATGAGCGAGTAAGAACATCAAAAATTCCTTCGGGTATACCACGTAATAATCTCGCAGCTTTATACGAGTCAGAGGATCTCCCCTAAGTACTAGAACGAAAGAATAGCTGAGGAAATAACGAAGAAGGCTTCAACCTAAGCATAGTAACTTGAAGAAGAAATGATTTTGTAACAACAGTCTCACTACAATATTGTATGCACTCCATAAGAAAGTGGCACATATCATGGCTAATGAACGGGAAGTAAAAATAAAAAAGTGATATTTGAGATCATATAAGTTACAAGAAATTCAAGTATTCGTGGGCACAAAGATAAGGCAAGGATTCATGCAGCAAGTGGAAGAATGACTAGGAAAAGTAATTGGTTATGTCTAAAGGCAACTGAGAAGGCACAAAAGGAAATCTGTGGTGCTAGCAAGTTAATGGAAGGTTGCGAGTAGTATAAATAGATATGTGTAGGTCGCAAGCTAAAGTATGGTAGAGTGAAAAGGTTTTAGGTAGATAGAAGTAAGGATAAAAAAAGGTGGACGAGAAGGTGACAAGAATAGGCAAGGCCTCGGAATTAAGCCCATCAAAATGAGAGAGCTGATGGTTTCCATAAGTTATAGAAAGCTCAGTATAGCTTGAATTAACTCAGAGGAGTCTAAGACCAGGAGTAATTAGGAGAGATGAAATGCTGCCCTGGTAGTAGAATAAGGGTGTAATTGTGATAGATAAGAGGATAATGTTTATGTTTTTGATTGAGTAATGATTTAAAGAAAAGGGATTTCCCCAATAAGATGAATCACATTGGTATGCTATGAAATACATTTATTGAAGTATAGTATTGTCCCTAGGTGGATCATGCATATCACATCAAATATTTCCCAATACAACTTGAGCCCTAGTGACAATATATTACATAACAGATTTCAAGTTATCAGTGGTGGATTATAGATCAACAATATATGGATAAAAGTTTCAAAGTATGAGATGAGATTAGACTGTCATTCTTAAGATGACCAGTAATGAGGAAGCATTCAAGCACTTAGACTTATACATATCGGATAAGCAGCAAGAGAATAACTTGGAGTTGGGTAGAAGACCTCGATAATAATTAAATTGAAGTAAGTGTTATGGTATAGTATAACCTACCAATATGTAGTAAAGCCATAAGGTTTGATAACCAGGGCTATGAAACAAGATATAACATTGTAAGTTTGACAAATTACCAAGCGAAGAACTTCAATACGCCTATAGATGCCCAGAGGGATATCTTGTCATAATTCTATATATGTTCACAAAGTGAGGCCTAAAAATTGGCTAAAAGCTGGAGGTAAAAGGAGAGAAGAGTCTCATAGGTGCACGTACAAGGTCAGAGTCATACATGCTGCATGACAAACGGTAGCAACAATTACGAGATTGGAAGAATTCTGATCATAAGTCATAGTGTGAGAAAGAGGACTAAAGAGGGGAATGCCCTGGACTTTAGATTATCTAAGGGGGAAAGGATGTTACACCCCATACTTCAAAGGTCACTGCCATTATAAGATTATGTAATGTAAGCTCAAAATGGATGAAATCCTTCTACAAGTCTATGAAAGGTTTATCGAAGTGTTAAGTAAGTTAGGATGAACGAGACTTGTTAATCATGATTTATATGAGTGTAAAGTCATAATATGACAATATATGATGTTTGGATATAAACTATGGAGTTTGGGAAAAATCGGATTTAACTTACGGAAAATCGGGTTAAGAATTGCCTTGTAACGAGCTGTTTTGAGAAATTTAATTCCTCAGCTTTATGACGTAATTTTAGGATATAGCTCATACCAAAATGAATGTCTTGTAACCTAGTTTCCAGTGATCCAAACCATTTATTCATACGACGTCGTGGTAGAGCAAAAATGGATTTTTAAAGTAGGCTCGCGAAGTCACATCGCCGCACTTCGGAGAAACTGGCAGGTTTATAGGCCAGGTTGTGAGGAAATTTTCTCCCAATATATTGAGAGTGACAGGGAGGTCTATATATGGAATTAAATCCCCGTGTGTTTAGTTTCTAACGCTGCAAACAGTTTGTCAATATAATGTGGGAGTAGAGAGATATCTGCATTTTTGCGAGACTGCACAAGCAGCTCGGTTGGGACCCACTTGAGACGGCCACCGACCTTACGTCTTTGAAATGATGTTTCAGCCTTATTTCGGGACATTTCTCACCCAAATTTCGTTCAAAAGCTCTCCAAAACCCTCCCTAACATATCCCAAGATCCCACGAACCAAACTTACTAACCAAACTCAAAGCATAACACATACCTACTAGAGGCCTTAAATCACACCCAACAACATCAAAACTACGAATCGCACATCAATTCAAGCCTTATGAACTAATAAACTTCCAACTTCCAAAACTCATGCCGAACCATATCAAATCAACTTGGAACGACCTAAAATTATGCATGCAAGTCCCAAATGACACAACAGACCTATACCAACCCCAGAACAACAATCCGAACCCGATATCAATCGAGTCAATGTTCGGTCAAACCTATCAACTTTCCAACTTTGGCCAAATAGAATCAAATCAACCTAGGAATCTCCAAATCCAAACCCGAATGTATGCGTAAGTCAAAAATTACCATACGAAATTATAGGGATTATCAAAATACTATTCTGGAGTCGTCTACGTAAAAGTCAACCATCCATGCAAGTCACGTGACCACCAATAGACATATTTAAAGCATCTAATAGGGTAAAAGAGGCCAAATACTCAAAATAACGAATCAGTCTTTACATACCTGGATTTGCACAAAAATCTGAAGAAGGTAGTATGAGTACACCACAATCGATGCCCAGTAAGTATCAAGACTAATCTTGTTGTAGTAGTGACAAGGTTCAAGTCAAGACACTTACTAATTAAATAACTTGTGCTCAGTATCGACATAAAACATAAAACGGAAAGAAGAATAAAACAAATATCATCAAGGAATAGGGAATGTGATAACATGGCAAGTTAACCAACAACTCTTAAAAACACAAAGTGAAATCATTTAAGGAAAAACAAGGATGTGTTCAAACCATCAACCCGTTGCAACACAAGAATAATATAAAGAATAACCCCGTACATAATCAACAAGCCATTGTTATGACGACGTGTGAGCTTCATATTGAAATATTTCCCCTTATATAGCTACACGGGCATAAGCCCCCTTATCTCTCCGCGTGCGCATCACGAAGAAGTATTTCCATTATTTGCAACAAGCACATAAACCTCCTTATCTCGCCACATGAGCATCAATAAACACCACCCTTATGTTGCCACACACATCTCGCCACACTTATACTCCACACAATAACAATCACCCACACAACACATATACACATGCCAAAAGATCATCACAACAACAATACCAAAGTCACAACAAGATATAGCCCACGGCACACCAACATTGTGTACCAGATCCATGACAATAACATAAGGGTGCGGGGAGTGAACAATGATAAAACATGTTTCATATAATGTTAAAAACGCAAATTCAAGGAATATTAATGGTCTAAGGTCTAATCTAGTCAGTTACTACTCACTCATCACCTTATGTACGCCTCCTTTCACATAGTACAAATAGTGCAAATTAGACTAAATCCTAAGGAGTGATTTCCCTCACACAAAGTTAGGCAAGATACATACCTCAATTAGGCCAATTCAATACTTTAGAAATGCTTTTCCTTTAAAATTTACCTCTGCTCGGCTCAAATCTAGCCAAAAATGACATAATAATATCGAAACATGCAAGAGAAACCAATTTCGATTAATAAAGGAAAGGTCTTTACACAATTTCCCAAAAGTCAACAAAAATCAATGCAGGCCCGCCAAGTCAAAACCCGAGTCGAGGGGTAGATCTCGACTACCTATAACCGCACGAGTCCATATATGTGTTTGATATTCAAATCCAAGTCCACTTCGGCTCTCAATTCTCAAATTATCATTTTTCAAAACATAGTCAAAATCCACCAAAATTTCTCTTCAAATCTTATGCATTAGATATTAAAATTCATAAATAATCATATTATAATATCAAAATTGAGTCAAGATTACTTACCCAATACTTTGGTATTAAAACTCCCTCCCAAAATTGCCTCCCACAGGTCTAGGGCTAAAAAATGTGATAAAATGAGACTAAGTCCCGAAATTCCACTATTCGTTCAGCTGCGGAAGTCGCAAATACGACCTAGGGTTCACAACGGCGACCGATGGATCGCAAATTTGGTCCCATCTATACCTAAAAAATCTCGCAAAAGCAACTCACACTTCGCATTGGCGAAGTTAGTCCATGTCGCAAAAGCGTCCAAGTTTTCGCAAAAACGACCAGCCAGACCCAGACCCCCCTTCACAATTGCACTCAAGGAGTTGTATTTGTGATGCCTGAGACCCCCTTACAACTTTGAAATTGCTATTTGGTGCTCGCATTTGCGGTAACTGCAGCACCAGCACACCAGCAACCTGAAACTCAAATCAAAATTGTCCGAAACACGTCCAAAACTCACTCGAGCCCCCGAGGCTACACACCAAACATCCACAGAATTCTAAAAACATCATACAATACGCTTGCAAATTCAAAACACCAAGATAACATACAAAATAACGAATCGGACACTAAAAGAAATAGATCTCACAATGAAACTCAAGAATCGCTAAAATCACAACCAAGCGTCCGATTCCTACCAAACTAACTCGGAATGACACACTTGGCAAACAAGTTACAAATCATAAACCGGAACTATTCCAAGTCCCAAAATCAAATTCCAAACCCGATATCCATGAAGTCAAATCATGGTCAAACTTAGAAAATTTCCAGACCTTCAAATTGCCAACTTTCGGCAAAAGAGCCAATTCAAACTACGAACCTCCGAATTCAAGTCAAAGCATACGCCTAAATCCAAAAACCATTCCGGGTTTGTTTTCCCAAAAGTTAAAACTCGATCAACATTTCGAACTTAAGCTTCCAAACTAAGAACCAATTGTTCTGAATCAATCCAAAAACTCCCTGAAAGAAACCAACCATCCCAATAAGTCATAAAACCACAAATACACACATGGGTAACTTCAAAAGGTGAAACGGGGTTCAAATACACAAAAAGACCGGTCGAGTCATTACATTCTCCCCTTATTAAACAAACATTTATCCTCGAACAAGTATAAAGACATACCTGCAATTAAAAAAAGATGAGGATAGCGGCTACGCATTTCATGCTCGGTGTCCCAAGTCGCCTCATCGACGGGTTAACCTCTCCACTGAACCTTCACTGAGGCCATATTCTTCGACCTCAACTTTCGGACCTGTCTGTCCAAAATAGTCACTGTCTCCTCGATATAGGTTAAATCCTTGCCCAATTACACCAAGCTGAAATCTAACACATGTGACAAATCACCACGGTACTTGTGAAGCATGGAAATATGGAACACCAGGTGAACTCCCGATAAGCTGGGCGGCAATGCAAGTCTGTAGGACACCTCACTTACTCTCTCAGAAACCTCAAAAGGACCAATATACTGAGGTATCACCTTTCCCTTCTTCCCGAACCTCATCACACACTTCATGCGTGAAACTTTGGGTAGAACCCTCTCACCCACCATGAATGCCACATAACGAGCCCTCCGATAAGCGTAACTCTTATGTCTGGACTGTGCTCTACGAAGCTCATCCTGAATCAACCTTACTTTCTCCAAGGCGTCTATAATCAAATCAGTGCCCAACAACCTAGCCTCCACAGGCTCAAACCAACCAACCGAAGAATGTCATCGCCTACCATATAAGGTCTCGTATGGAGCCATCTAGGTGCTCAACTAATAGTTCTTGTTGTAGGTGAACTCTGATAGTGGTAGAAACTAATCCCATAAGCCACCAAAATCAATAACACAGGCACGTAATATGTCCTCCAAAATCTAAATAGTGCGCTCGGACTGCATGTTCGTATGTGGATGAAATGCGGTACTCAGCTCGACTTGTGTGCCTAACTCATGCTGCACGTCTCTCTAAAAATACAAAGTGACTGCATTCGTCGATGTGAGATATAGACAGTGGCACACCATGAAGGCAAATAATCTCACAAAGATAAATCTAAACCAGTTGCTCTGAAGAGTAGGTAGTCATGACTGGGATGAAGTGTGCGGACTTGGTCTGTCTATCCACAATGACCCACACAGGGTCGAATCTCCTCAAGCTTCATGGTAGCCCAACCACAAAATCCATGGTGATACGCTCCTACATCCACTCCAGAATATCAAGCCTCTAAAGCAAACCACCCGATTTTTAGTGCTCGTACTTAACCTACAGACAGTTCAAACACTAACCACATACTCCACAATATCTTTATTTATTCTTCTCCACCAGTAGTGTTGTTTCAAATTAAATCATGGTACATCTTTGTGGCGCTTAGATGAATAGAATACCGCAAACTATGGACCTCCTCAAGAATTAGCTCCCGTAACCCATCTACATTGAGTACATAAATCCGTCCCTGAAGCCTCAATACCCCATCATTACTAACAGTCGCCTCCTTGGCATCACCGTGTTGCGCCGTGTCCTTAAGGACCAGCAAGCGGGGATCATCATACTGACATGACAATGACGACATTGAAACCACACTAGCAAGAATCCGGTTAGGCTCCGAAACATCCAGTCTCACCAACCTATTTGCCAAAGCCTGAACATGTAAACCTAGCGGTCACTCCCCAACTGGAATAAAAGAAAGACTCCCCATACTCTCACCCTTCCTACTCAAAGCATTGGCCAACACACTGGCCTTCCCGGGATGATAAAGAATGGTGATATCATAGTCTTTTAGTAGATCTAACCACCTCAGTTGCCTCAAGTTCAGAACTTTTTGCTTGAATACATGGTGTCTTGTGATCTGTGAACACGTCACACAAGAGAAGCCATAGAGATAGTGCCTCCAAATCTTAAGCATGTGAATAATGGCTGCTAACTCCATGTTGCACACTAGGTAGTTGTTATCATGGGGCTTCAATTGACACAAAGCATATGTAATCACTCTACCATCCTGCACCAACACACCCCCAATGGTAATTCGTTAAGCATCACAATAGACTGTATAAGAATTTGATGTCGTAGGCAAAACCAAAACTGAAGTTGTAGTCAAGGCAGTCCTAAGCTTCTAAAAGCTCTTCTCACACTCGCTAGCCCACCTTAATGGGATACCGTTTTGAGTCAATTTAGTTAGAGGAGCCGCGGTGGATGAAAAACTCAGCACAATATGGCGATAATACACATCTAAGCCTAAACTGGCTCAGTCTTCTTCGGATCCACCTTAATCCCCTCACTGGACACCACATGGCCCAAGAATACCATTGAATCAAGACAAAACTTGCACTTATAGAATTTAGCATATATTCTTCTCCTTGAAAGTCTGGAGCACGATCCTCAAGGGCTGTTTATGCTCTTCTCCGCTATGAGATTACACCAATATATCACTAATTAACACAGTGACGAAGGAACTAAAATAATACTGAAACAAGCAATTCATCAAGTGCATGAAAGCTGGTGGTGTTGGTCAGCCTAAAGACATCACAAAGAACTCATAGTGGCCATAGCGGGTCTTAAAAGTCGTCTTCTGGATAACTAAAGCCCAGATCTTCAACTGATGGTACCCCGATCTCAAATCGATATTTAAGAATACCCTAGCACCCTGAAACTGATCAAACAAATCGTCAATATGCGATAGTGGGTACTTGTTCTTGATGGTAACCTTGTTCAAATGCCTATAGTCAATGCACATCCTCATCGATCTATCTTTCTTCTTCACAAATAGAACTGGATAACCCCAAGGTAAGAGTTTTGATCTGATGAAACCCTTATCAAGCAACTCCCGAAGCAATTTCTTTAATTTCCTTTAACTCCACTAGTGCCATGTGATATTGTGGAATAGAGATGGGTTGAGTGCCCGGCACCAGGTCAATACCAAAATCAATATCCCTATTAGGTGGCATGCCCGATAGGTCTACTGGAAAAACATATGGAAAACCACTAACTACCGGAGCTGACTTAACGGTAGCAGTATCAACACTAACATCCCTCACAAAGGCTAAGTATGCCAAGCACCCTTTCTCAACCATACGTTGTGCCTTTAGGAAAGACACCACTCTACAAGAAACATGACCCAATGAACCTCTCCACACCAACCACGGCAACCCCGACATAGCTAATGTCATGATCGTAATGTGATAATCAAGAATAACGTGATAGTGTGACAACCAATCCATGCCCAAAATAACATTAACATCTACCATATTGAGTAATATAAGGTCAACCCTAGTCTCATGACTCCCGATAGTGATCAAACAAGAACGATAGACACGGTCTACCATAGTAGAATCCCCAACAAGCATAGCTACATAACCAGGGGTACTCAAAAAACACAAGACATATCAAAATATGAAGAAGAATAGGATTACTCCTACGAATAAGTTGAGCCCGAATCAAATAATATTGATGCATCCATATGACAGACAAGAATAATACTTGTGATGAACACATCCAATGGAACAGCCTCAGTTATACCAGGAGAACCATAACAACGGGACTAGCCTTCCCTCTAGGACTCCTTTACCTGCCTATCCTCCACCACTAGCTAGCTGTGTAGGTAGAGTAACAACTGGAGAAGCAACCATAGCCTAAGTACCTTGTGGAGATTCAGCCATCTAAAGCCTGAGACAATCTCTCACCATGTACCTAGTATCACCATATTCAAAACAGCCTCTCTACAGGTATGGCAATTGGTACTAAGTCCCACTTGGATGACTAGAATAAATGCTGTAGGAATCCCGTGCAGGAGGTGTACTAGAAGATGGCTGTCCAAAATGAGTACTCTGAGGTCCCTGAGCAGCTGGAGCATTGTGGGTAACCTGAAGTACAAACTGAAATGGTCGACTGATAGATACTCTACAATGATGAACTGAAACTGCAGAGCCGGAACAATTAAACCCTTCAAAATCTCAAGGCCTCTTCGCCTCTCTATTCTCCCTTTCATGGCCACGGATACGCTCCAACCTCCTATCGATCTCCACCGCCTAATGGAATGGAGTATTAGTCTCTAACACCCGTGCCATCCCAAATCTGAGACCATAACTGAGTCCCTCAATAAATTTGCGGACTCTCTTCCCTTAAAGTGAAAGCCAAAGCAGGTGCATGACGAGATAAGCCAAAGCAGGTCCCCTAACGCAACTACTCGAGCTTGGTGCGCAACATCCTTGAGGGTCTGTGGAATGAACTCCCTCAAAAAGAGATCGGTGAAATAAGCAAAGTGGCGCAACGTTAGTTGACTTACTCTCATCATTGTTCTACCACAATCTATACCTTGGCCTTGTCAGCTCGAAAGTAGTACGGTAAACCCTTCTCAACTCCACTATGTCCATAGTGCGCAGAGTATGGCGGTACTGGTATAGAAAACCATATGCATCCTCAGAAGTTGCGCCACTGAAAGTAGGAGGATGATTCTTCTTGAACCTCTCTAACCTCTTCTAATCCTCCCCTGACGCCACTGGTCTGACCTCAAGCTGAGCCACAATCATGGGCTACACCGGCAAAATACCAGGAGCCTGATAAACATAAGCCCGTGGCTCAAGGGTAGGGGAGGCGAGAGTCTAAGCTCCTCCTCCAGCTTGAGAAGTAGCTGGTGCAACTGGGATCCCGCCTGATCCGAGGTACCAAACATGCTCAGGAATTGCGCTAAAGTCATCTGAAGTCCAGGGGTAGCAACAGGTTCCTTGGGTACCTGCTCCGCAACTGTAGCTAGTGGTGGCTCCTCAGTCGTCGCCCTAGCATGGCCCCTTGCAGTAGCACGTGCTCTGCCTTTACATCAGCCTCTGCCCTGGTCTTTAGTAGCAGAGCTCGTGTCCTCACGATGTGTGAGAGAATAGAAAGACAAGGGCTCAATTTTCGAAATCAATAAATCTGCATGATGAGGAATGAAAGAAGTGAATTTCCTAATATTTTCGTAGCCTCTCGAAGATAAGTACAGACATCTCCTTACCAATCCGCAAGACTCTACAAACTTGCTTATGACTTGTAGATCCGATGAACCTAAGGCTCTGATACAAACTCGTCATGGCAAAAAATCCCACCTTAAGGATCGTGATGGCATCTAGTCTCTAAGACTAGGTAAGCATATCACATATTGAGATGAAACAGAAATAAGCAACTTAAAACTATTAAATAAAAGCTAGAAAATGCCATAACATAGCCATAAAGTGAATACAACAGTCATACATCCCAAAACTGGTAATGTCGGGTCATAGTTTCTACAAGAAATACAGAATAAATCTCAAAGGGTACATCACTATTTGGAATACATAAACCATAATAATGCAACTAAAGAGGGTGACTCCGAGGCCTGTGAGCGGGACAATAGGTATACCTTGAAGTCTCCAGAACTCTAGCTCAACTCTCTAGCATGATCCGAGGTACCCGGATATGCACAAAATAATACAGAAGCGTAGTATAAATACACCATAATAGGTATCCAGTAAGTATCAAGACTAGCCTCTATGGAGTAGTGATGAGGTTCGAGTCAAGACAGTCATTAATCATATAACCTATGCAGAATATCAATATAAAAATTTGATAATGGAAGTATAACAAAACAAATATCATCAGGGAATAGGGCATGTGATAACACGACAAGTTAAACAACAACTTGTAAAACAAAAAGTAAATTTTTTTATGGAAAAACAAGGATGTGTTCAAAACATCAACCCGTTCCAACATAAGAATAACATCAAGAACAACCCGAAATACCACATAACATAATCACCAACCTTATGACGCAGTGTGAGGTTCACATTGAAATATTTCCCCTTATATAGTTAGATGCGCATAAGCCCTCTTATCTCGTCGTATGCGCATCACAATGATGTAGTCCCCTTATTTGCAACATGCGCATAAGCCCACTTATCTCGCCGCATGTGTGTCAATAAACACCACCCTTATGTTGTCGCATGTGCATATCGCCATGACAATAACAGTTACCCGCACAACACGTACACATACGCTACAACATCACCACAACAACAATACAAAAGTCACAACAACATATAGCCCACGTCTCAAAAATGTTATGTACAATATCCATGACAATAACATAAGGGTGCGGGGAGTGAACAATGATAAAACATGTTTTATATAACAAACAGCCCCAATTCAAGGCATATTAATAGCCAAAGGTCTAATCCAGTCAATTACCACACATATGCCCATGTGCACACTCGTTAACTTATGTACACATTGTTTCACACAGAACAAATAATGAAAATTAAACAAAATACTAAGGCCAATTCAATACTCTAAAACTGCTCTTCCTTTGAAATTAACCTCCGCTCGACTCAAATCTAGCAAAAACTGACTTAATAATACCAAACAATGCAAGAGAACCAATCTCCATTAATAAAGTTAAGATCTTTACATAATTTTTCAAAAGTCAATAAAAGTCAACCCCGAGCCCACACGGTCAAAACCTAAGGCGAGGGGTAGACCTCGACTACCTATAACCCCACAGGTCCATATATGTGTATGGCTTTCCAATCCGAGTCAAAATCGACTCCCATGGATTAGATGTTAAAATTTATAAATAATCATGTTATTATATCCAAATTGAGTCAAAATCACTTACCCAATAGCCTAGTATGAAAATACCCTCCTAAAATCTCCTTCCACCGAATCATAACAAATATAATAAAATGAGACTAAGTCCCGAAATGCCATGTTCAGCTGCAAAAGTCGCAAATGCGACCTGGAGTTCGCAAATGTGACCCCAAACAAATAAGATCGATGGATGACTAATACGATCCCTGCTATGCCTAGAATGTCTCGTAAAAGAGACTCAAGCATCGCATTTGCGAGGTCAATCCATGTCGTAAAAGCAACCAGCCTAAACGTAGATCCCCCTCCACAATTGCAATCAAGGAGTCGTATTTGTGATGCCTGAGCACCCTCCCACAGCCTTTGCAATTATGAGTCGGTGCTTGCATTTGCGGTAACTGAAGCACCATCACATCAGCAACCTGAAACTCAAATCCAAACAGTTCGGAACACATCCGAAACTCACCCGAACCCCCGGGGCTCCACTCCAAACGTCCACATTAGTCTAATATATCATACGAACTCACGCGTGAACTCAAAACACCAAGATAACGTCCAAAATCATGAATCCGACATCAAAACACATAGATCTCACAATGAAACTCAAGGATCGCTAAATCACAACCAAGCATCTAATTCTTACCAAACCAACTCGGAATGACACCAAACTTCACACACAAGTTCCAAATGACAAAATGAAGTTATTTCAAGTCCCAAAATATAAATACGAAGCCGATAGCCATAAAGTTAAACCATGTTTAAACTTTAAAAATTTCTAAGTCATCAAATTGCCAACTTTAGACAAAAAGAGCCAATACACCATAGGAACCTCAGAATTCAATTATGAGCATACGCCTTAGTCCAATATCACCATATGAATCTATTAAAAACATAAAAAGACTATTTCGAGGTTGTTTTCCTAAAAGTCAAACCTCGATCAATATTTCCAACTTAAGCTTCTAAACTAAGAAGCAATTGTTCCAAATCAATCCAAAACCTCCTCGAATCAAAAGCAACCATCTCTTCAAGTAATAAAATCACAAATACACATAAGGAAATCTTCGAAAAGGAAATGAAGCTCAAATATACAAAACAACCAGTCGGATCATTACAGTTGAGCTACCTGTATCAATCAAATATAAATTTACATCAGTATCCAAAATACGCAAAGTGATTACTAGTGCATCACTATGTGGCATTGTCAAGCCGTCTGCATCCTCATCATCTAAGGTGTTACTTTCTCCCCTCAATGATTCTCTGGTACATTTTTCGTGTTGAATTTATACCTTCGTAAGTTTCTTCGCTTCTATTGATGTTACTCTATTGACTTCTTCATCTTTAGATATGACACTGACCGTCTGTTTTAAAGACAGGTCTTGTTGAGGTCTGTCCTTACTTCAATTCTTCATATAAACTGTCTTTTTTACTAAGTAATTTTATAAGATGTCATTCCCTCAAGAGACATGCTACCTCTAACTGTAATCGTCATTAATTCACAATTTTATAACCGTGATAATTCTTGAATTCAAACCTGTACTCTTGCATTCATTTTCTTATGTCTGACCTCATTTCTTTGGTAAATCTTACCTTGTCTCCCATTTCACCCAATACAACCACTAGCTCAGAGGTGCTTACATTAAAGTTATAATCTCTAATTTTGAGTGCATCTGGTTCTTTTCTTTTACATGAGGATCCACCAATATGTATTCTTCATTATTGCATCATAAAAGTTTGAAATATGGTTTGTAATGGTTCCTTGAACTTTTGCAATTAGACTTTGTACGTCTTGATAAGCTATCCGAGCGCTTGGTATACTTGCCTTTGGACGTATTACGATTTTTAAAATAATATATTGTGCCCCTACTCTATTCGGAGTTTGGTGTTGAACTAGTTGTATAAGTCATTCCAAGTAAGTCGGTGGAAATTCTCGTAAACTTTTCTTCAATCTTCTGGTAGCTTCAGAGTATTATTATTGATATTTTAGGCAAAGGAAACTGTTCCCCAATTATCAAGAACATTTAAGGTAATAAGTGTCCTCTTCTTCTAGAATTGATCAATGAATTATCTATGTAACTCATTGTCTACTTGCTGGATTTTGAAGAATATCTTCTATTCATTTTTTTAACGTTTTGTGCTCTGGTATGCACCTTGCCAATGGATTTGGTAAGTTCTTTAAAAAGAAAAGCACTACTTGAGTGTTTGAGAAATAAGAAATACCAGGTTAATGCTCTTTTTGTGATGGGTTTTCCGAATTTATTTATGAGTACTAATTTTATCTCCGATTTTGTCAAATTATTTCCTTTGACTCTAGTTGTATATGCTATAACGTGGTCCTGAGGATTCGACGTCCCATCATACTTTAGAATATCCGGCATCTTGAACTTCATTGTAATCGGCAATGGAACTGTATTTGCTTTCCAGGGTTTTTGCATATTTATCCATATCGAACCCTTTGATTACGAGAAAATTTCATGAATTTGTTCAAATACGTTCGCCTTTCTCCTTGATCTATTTCTATATGGTAAGAACTAGATTTTGCAAATTGGAATTATTAAGCGTACTAGAACTTTCCATTTCGGAGCATTTGGGAGTCCCCCAATATCAGAGCTTCAAGGGATAATGTTCTGATCAACGCTTGGTGACACTGGGGATCTAGCATTATAATTGCCACTAAATTCATTATCCCTTTGTTAATTGGTTGGCTTCAGGCTCTTTCTATGCTTATGAACTCTGTAATTTTTTTTATATTTTTAGATGTTTCTCCATGACTCGTTGAGGTGATGGTTCCCTTGAACGTCATAGAAAGACGTATCTTAGAGAAAACACTCTATCAACCCTTAGAAATTGGTTACAATCATTCTTATTATACTCGGTTGTCACGACCCGAATTTTTCACCATCGTGAGTCGTGATGGCGCCTACTAGTGAAAGCTAGGCAAGCCGAATGTTACAGATTTTATTACCCTTTTTCCCTAACCTTTTAACAATTTCAATTAACAGGCGACCAATAGCGGAATAACAATAATAATAAAAGAAATGCGGAAGAAAAAATTCTGATAATATAACTAAGTACTAGTACAAATCCAAAATACATCTCTTCCCAGAATTGGTGTCACAATGTCACAGACCATCTACGAATACTACAAACAGTGGTCTAAATAGAAAAATACAAGTCTGTCTCTGAAATAAGTAAAAACAGAATGGAAAGATAGAAGGGGACGCCAAGGCCTGCGGACGCTAGTAGGACTACCTTGGGTCTCCAATGGACTGATGGCAGCAACCTCACTGTTGTCCAAAAGCTCCAGCACTGGGATCTGCACACAGTGCAGAGTGTAGTATCAGCACAACCGACCCCATGTGTTGGTAAGTGTCGAGCCTAACCTCGGCGAAGTAGTGACGAGGCTAGGACAAGACTACTAAATAAACATTTGCAGTTAACTCATATATGGCAAGTAATAATAACAGAAAATGGCAGTTAAAGGTGGGAAGGGAAACATGCTGCGGGGAATATCAAGTACAAAAAAAAATTTCAGTAAAGAAGCATAATGAACACCATAATTCAACTATAAGCAAGAATAAGGAGAACCATAACAAGTGCACGACATCACCCTTCGTGCTTTTACTCTCATTCTCATCATAAAAATCAATAGATTCAGCATGGCATCACCCTTCATGTTTTTACCTCACATAATCATGGCACGGCAATATCCTTCGTGCATTATCACTCATATCGTGGCACGACATCACCCTTCATGCTTTTACATTCACATTATCATCACGGCATCACCTCGTGCATTAACACTCACTCACAAATATCACACACGGCATCACCCTTCGTGCTTTCCGCTCTTCCTTACCCAAGCAACAATCACAAGAAATTCGGGCAAGGGAATCCATAAAATCACAATAGAATCCCGGCAAGGGAACAATAGTATTACAATAATATCCCGGCAAGGGAAACAATATCATAAGACATAACATTCCGGCAAGGGAAACAATATCATAAGCAATAACATCCCTGTAAGGGAAACAATATCATAAGCAATAACATCCCGGCAAGGGAAACAATATCATAAACCTCTTCTCAATTCCACAGTCACTTCTCAACACAAATCTCAACTTGAGCCAATGCTCTACAATGTTCAATTACCAAGAATACCTCCATAAGCCTTGTTCAACATTAATAATCATTATATTAAGCATGGATAATACATAACAGAGTCACAACAATCATAGTATAAGACTCACGGGCATGCTTGACACCAACATATATATACTCGTCACCACACCTATACGTCGCACTCAACAATTAAAACATAACAAATAAGACCACGACTCCTATTCCCTCAAGCTAAGGTTAGACCAAACACTTACCTCAATGCCACGAACACAATCAAGCCTTAACTACCGCTTTACCTCTCGATTCCACTTCCAATTCGCTTGTATCTAGTCACAATTTACTTAACGATATCACTAAATGCTAAATAAACCAATTCTAATGCATGAAAATAGGTTTTCTAATGATTTCGCCAAAAAGTCAAAAATCAACTCTGGGCCCGCTTGGTCAAAACCCGAGGTTCGAACCAAAAACCGATCACCCATTCACCCACGAACTCAAATATATAATTTCTTTTGAAATCGGACCTCAAATCGAGGTCCAAATCCAAAAATTTGAAAATCCTAAGTTCTACCCAAATCACCCAATTTCCCATGAAAAACCCTTGATTTTGAATTCAAATCATGTAAAAAATGTTATAGATTGAAGAAATGAGTTAGAAATGACATATTAATGATTTGGAGAAGAACAACTTTGGAAAATCGCCCAAGAGAGTTTAGGGTTTGAGAGAGTATGAAAAATGAAGAAATTTTGGTCAAAGTTATAATTTGCACAGGTGCAGATATCGCATTTGCGATGTCAGGTTCGCAAATGCGAATTCGCAATTGCGGCCCAGGCTTCGCAAGTGTGAAGGTAGGCCTGCCCTGATTTCTTCGCAAATGCGAACTACCGTTCGCAATTGCGATCCCCTGAAGTTGCATTTGCGACATTGAGCTTCGCAAATGCGAAGGTCTCCCTGCCCAGCCCATATTTGCAATTGCGATATTTCTTCGCAAATGCGAGTTGCGAAGCCTATAGACCTGTAACACACCAGCAGTTTTCCTAAGTCCAATTTCACTTCGTGGCCTATCCAAAACTCACCCGAGCCCTCGGAGCTCCAAACCAAACATGCACGCAAGTCCAAAAACATCATACGACTTGCTCGTGCGATCAAATCATCAAAATAACATTAACAACTATGAATTAACCCTCAAATTCATAAAATTACTCAAGAATATCAAAATTTCCATTTTTCTCAAAGAAAGGTCCGGTTTATACCAAACGAACTCCGATTCTTACCAAACTTCACAGATTCAACTTAATTATTATATAAGACATGTACCGGGCTCCAGAACCAAAATACGGGCCCGATACCATCAAATTCAAACATCTTTAAATTTCCAAAAACTCTTATAATTTTAGTTAAACAATTTATTTCAAAAATTTATTTCTCGGGCTTGGGACCTCGAAATTCCATTCTGGGCATACGCCCAAGTCCTATATTTTACTACGGACCCTACGAGACCGTAGATCACGGGTCCGGGTCCATCTACCAAGAATGTTGACCAAAGTCAACTTTAATCAATTTTAAAGGCCAATTTCCTTATTTTACTTATATTTCACATAAAAGCTTTCCGAAAACACGCCCACACTGCGCATGCAAATCGAGGTGAGACAAAAAGAGGTTTTTATGGCCTCGGAACACAAAAGATTTACTTTCAAAACGAGTGATGACCCAAAAGGTCATCACATTCTCCACCTCTAAAACAATCGTTCGTCCTCGAACGGACATAAGAAAATTACCTGAGTCGGAGAAAAGATAGGGATATCGGCTCCGCATATCGGACTCAGACTGCCATGTCGCTGCCTCTACAGGATGACCCCTCCACCGAACACGAACCGAAGGAAAACTCTTCGATCTCAACTGACGAACCTGTCGGTCTAGAATAGCTACCGGCTCCTCCTCATAGAACGAGTCCTTTTCCAAGTGGACAGTACTGAAGTCTAACATATGGGATGGATCGCCGTGTTACTTCTGAAGCATGGACACATGAAACACTGGATGAACGACTGATAAACTCGGCGGCAACGCAAGTCTGTAAGCCACCTCTCCCACTCGATCAAGAATCTCAAAAGGACCAATGAATCCAGGGCTTAGCTTGCCCTTCTTTCCAAATCTCATCACACCCTTCATAGGCGACACCCGAAGCAACACCCGCTCGCCGACCATGAATGCCACATCATGAACCTTACGATCGGCATAACTCTTTTGCCTGGACTAAGCTGTACGAAGCCTATCCTGAATAATCTTAACCTTGTCCAAGGCATCCTGTACTAGATCCGTATCCAACAACCGAGCCTCTCCCGGCTCAAACCACCCAACCGGCGACCGACACCGCCTACCATATAAAGCCTGATAGGGAGCCATCTGGATGCTCGACTGGTAACTGTTGTTGTAGGCAAACTCCGCTACAGGCAAGAACTGATCCCACGAGCCTCCAAAGTCAATAACACAAGCTCGGACCATATCCTCCAAAATCTGAATAGTACGCTCGGATTGCCCGTCCGTCTGAGGATGAAATATTCTGCTCAACTCGACCCGTGTGCCCAACTCATGCTGAACTGCTCTCCAAAAATGTGAGGTAAACTGCGTACCTCGGTCAAAAATGATACACATGGGCACACCATGAAGACGAACAATCTCTCGGATCTAGATCTCTGCTAACCTCTCAGAAGAATAGGAAACTGCCATAGGAATGAAATGTGCTTATTTGGTCAGCCTATCAAGAATAACCCACACTGCATCGAACTTCCTCTGAGTCCATGGGCGTCCAACAACGAAGTCCATAGTGATACGCTCCCACTTCCACTTAGGAATCTCAATCTTCTGGAACAAACCACCATGTCTTTGATGCTCGTACTTTACCTGTTGACAATTCAAACACCCAGCCACATAGGCCACAATGTCCTTCTTCATTCTCCTCCACCAATAATGATGCCGCAAATCCTGATACATCTTAGCGTCGCCGGATGAATAGAGTACCGGGAACTGTGGGCCTCTTTTAGAATCAACTCAAGAAGTCCATCCACATTAGCCACACAAATACGACCCTGCATCCTCCAAAGTCCATCATCTCCTACCGTAACCTGCTTGGCACCACCGTGCCGCACTGTGTCTCTAAGGACACACAAATGAGGGTCATCATACTGCCGATCTCTGATACGCTCAAATAATGAAGAACGAGCGACTATACAAGCTAACACACGGCTGGGCTCAGATACATCCAACCTCACGAACTGATTGGCTAAAGCCTGAACATCCAAAGCAAGCGGTCTCTCACCAACCGGAATATACGCATGACTGCCCATGCTGACTGACTTTCTACTCAAAGCATCGGTCACTACATTGGCCTTCCCCGGATGATATAAGATGGTGATATCATAGTCTTTCAATAGCTCTAACCACCTTCTCTGCCTCAAATTTAGCTCCTTCTACTTGAACAAGCACTGCAGACTCTTGTGATCCGTGAACACCTCACATGACACGCCATATTAATAGTGCCTCCAAATCTTCAGGGCGTGAACAATGACTGCTAACTCCAAATCATGAATTGGATAATTCTTCTCATGAATCTGCAAGTGTCGCGAATCATAAGAAATGACCTTGCCATCCTACATCAACACCGCACCAAGTCCAATACGAGATGCATCACAATAAATTGTATATGGCCCTGAACCTGTGGGCAAAACCAACACCGGCGCCGTAGTCAAAGCTGTCTTGAGCTTCTGAAAGCTCGCCTCACACTCATTTGACCATCTGAACTGGGCACCCTTCTGGGTCAACCTGGTCATCGGGGCTGCAATCGATGAAAAACCCTCCATAAACCGACGGTAATAGCCTGTCAAACCAAAGAAACTCCGGATCTCTGTAGCTGATGCGGGTCTAGGGCAGTCCTTAACTTCCTCTATCTTCTTCATATCCACCTGAATACCCTATGCTGATACAACATGACCCAAGAAAGCAACTGATCCCAACCAAAACTCACACTTCGAAAACATAGCATATAACTGACTATCTCTCAAAGTCTGAAGAACAACTCTCAGATGCTACTCATGGTCCTCCTGGCTGCAGGAATAGATCAAAATATCATCAATGAAGACTATCACGAAGGAATCCAAGGCTTTAACACTCGGTTCATCAAATCCATGAAAGATGCTTGGGCATTTGTCAACCCGAATGACATTACCAAGAACTCATAATGCCCGTACCGAGTGCGGAAAGCTATCTCAAGGACATCGGATGCCCTAATCCTCAACTGATGGTAGCGAGATCTCAAGTCATTCTTCGAAATCACTTTGGCACCTTGAAGCTGATCAAACAAATCATCAATCCTCGGTAATGGATACTTGTTCTTGATTGTGACTTTGTTCAAGTGCCGATAATCAATACACATACTCATCGATCCGTCCTTCTTCTTAACAAACAACAACGGCGCACCCCATATGATATGGCGGGATAGAAATGGGCTGAGTGCCCGGAGCCAAATCAATGCAAAAGTCAATATCCCTGTCGGGTGGCATCCTCGACAGGTCTGAAGGAAATACCTCAAGAAACTCTCGAACGACAAGCACAGAATCCATAGAAGGAACCTCGGCACTAGAATCACGAACAAACGCCAAATACGCCAAACATCCCTTCTCAACCATACGCTGAGCCTTCATATATAAGATAACCCTACGGGTGGAATGACCAGGAGTCCGTCTCCACTCTAAACAAGGTAAACCCGGCAAGGCTAAGGTTGCAGTCTTGGCATGACAGTCCAAGATAGCGTGGTAAGGTGAGAACCAGTCCATCCCTAATATGACATCAAAATCAACCATATCCAAAAGTAACAGATCCACTCGGGTCTCAAGACCCCCAGTAACAACTATACATGAATGAGGGACACTATATACCACAATACAATCACCCACCGGTTTAGACACACATACAGAAGCACCTAAGAAATCACTAGGCATGACTAAATACGGTGCAAAATAAGATGACACATAGGAGTATGTAGATCGTGGATCAAATAGAACTGAAGCATCTCTACTACAAACCAGAACAGTACCTGTGATAACTGCATCGGAGGCCTCAGCCTCAGGCCTGGCTGGAAGAGCATAACATCGAGGTTGGGCCCCACCTGTAACACCCCGTAAATTTGGCTTAGGTACAAATGAGTTAAAGGAGTAGTAAGGTTATATTTTGGACATGTGAAGTCCCATCGGGATGATTATGGGTAAAATAGTTGTTTCAAAATCAAGATGGAAAGTGAGATGCATAAGATTTGACAAAATCGACTAAGTTTGCAGAAGGTCTGTCTTCCAGCAGGTTTTAGTGAAAATGTGTAAGGAATTTGGGAAAACTCAAGGCACAACAGTTGTAGGACATTGAAATAGCTTTCCAAAGATATATAACGGAGCCCAAACGGATCTCTGTGCAAAATGTTATGCATGTTTTACGGATCAGTATGCGATATGCGCGCCCTGTAGCGCGCCCCTAGCGCGGCCGCGCTTCTTTTGAGGCAGTGTTACTGCCATTTTGCACGGTCAGTAGCACGACCAGGTCTTCAGGTGCACGGGCGCGCTTGTGGGGGGTCATTTTAAAGCCATATTTCGTCCACCACAGCCCAAAAACATAAAAACTTGCTCTAGAAAGGGGAACACTCAAAAACCTAACTCCTTAAGGGTCCTTCCACCACCCAAGGTAAGTTCTAATGGTGATTCTCAGTTAATTTCAATTTCCCAACATCTTATTAACATTGGTATACCTTCCATATAATTAGATATTTGATTGGGACATCATTGTTGAGAGAAGGAAGCCTAGAACTCGAATTCAAAGGGTTTGAACGTCAAGAAGGTAATATCTTCACCCTCTAATTGATTATAGCATTGGATTAATGATTGTGGCTACAAGTTCATGAGATATGAGTTGATGTGTTTGATAGAAAAGCATGAACAATTATAGGTTTGGCTTGTTGATTGTTGATTATTGATTAAGGGTGTTGTTTACCTTATGGGTGATAAAGAATAATGTTGATTATAACCATTTGAGACTTTAGATATCTAGGAGCAAGAGAATGGGTTATTGGGTGTAGAGACACCATTAATAAGGACAATTAATCTTTATGTCACCAAGTGTTTGAGAAAATGCTTAAGTGACTAAAACATGAGAATTCTTGCTAATATCGAATTCCTTTGACTTGTATTGATATAGATTAAAGTTGAAAGGGTTGGCGAAAGTTGTATTACGTTCAAGAGCAGGAAGTTAAGGTATGTGAGGCTAACTCTCTATGTTTGGGAATTTTAATGATTGTCCCTACACTACGTTTCTTTTATGGCGTTACCAATTGCCTCAGAAATATAGTTAAGCCTAGTTCCTTGAATAGTTGTAGAACTTCTATTCCCTAGCTTCATAACTCGTTCACCACTTTCATTCTAAACGTTGTGAGCTCAGTGCATATTCAATATAGACTTGGGTTTGATGCCCCCGAGTCTTAGTATAGATTACTCAGTATGCCATAAACAGTTGAAGTTTCAGTGTTCATACTCAGTTCAAGAATACATGTCTCAGTTTAGTCCTATTCAGTATTCCAGTATTATGTAACTCAGTGTGATTCAGTATTTCACTATCATGTATTGCAGTTTGATTCTCAGTTCCGGAATGTTGATCACTTGTATTTGGGCCTGAGTCTGTAGTTTATATGCTTTATGCATACTTGGGCCTGAGGCCGTATTTTATGCTTTATGCATATTTGGGCCTGAGGCCGTAGTTTATGCTTTATGCATTTTTTGCCTGAGGCCGTAGTTATGTATACGTATACTTGGGCCTGAGGCCGTAGCTTGTGCACATTTATATTGGGCCCGAGGCCGTAGCTTATTCAGATAAATAGGTTGTTCATCATTCAGAAGAGGGAGTATTCATATCCTTAATTCCTTTGTTCAGTTCAGTTATCAGTTATCATTTTAGTTACCAGTTATCAGTTCAGTTATCAGTTATCAGTTCAGTTATCAGTTATCAGTTATCAGTTATCACTTCAGTTTCTGTTTCAATAATTATCATTTCAGTTATCAATTATCAATTCTCAGTTATCAGCTTGGTTTCAGTTTCAGCATTTTTAATTCTTTCTTTCAGTTGCTTTACATACCACTACAATTCAAATGTACTGACGTCCCTAGTTTCAGCATTTTTAATTCTTTCTTTTTTAATGCAGGTAATGATTTACAGGTTGATGATTCAGAGTGCTAGGATTCTCGTACCAGCTGTTTGGTGATCCCTAGTTCTTTTGGGGTATTATCATTACTTTATAGTCTTTCAGTATTTACAGGCAGACAGTGTGTTTAGTACTTCATTAGGGGCTTCATAGACTAGAGTAACAGTTAGACAGAGTCACATGCTTTTCATGTTAAGCAATATTGGCTACATATATGTTTCAGACTTGTTTTAGTATTTCCGCACTTTGATTTATATCGTCCATACTTTCAGTATATCAGCATGTGTTAGTTTATCTTCCGCATTCAGTATGTTATGATATCACATGTTGATTCAGCCAGCCAGTTGGTTCGCTCGGTCACATGTAGTTAGGCACCAAGTGCCGTGTTAAATCCAGGGCCAGGTTCGGGGTGTGACAAAGCTTGGTATCAGAGCACTAGGTTCAAGAGTCCTAGGAAGTCTATGAAGCCGTGTCCAGTGGAGTTTCCTTTATATGTGTGTGACGGCCACACATATAAACGGTTAACTACCAAGGCATCCAGGATTGTCTCATTTCTTTCTACTCTAGATCGTGCCATGAAGCTTAGAGAAATAGTTAACCTTCTCGTCCTATCGAATTCCAAACGTATTGGATGCCCAAGCGACGCGTAGGAGAAACCTAAGGTCCTAGAGAGGATAATTGCCCATTGGGGTATAATTATGGAGTACAGGTTGGTAAATATGAGACTTGAGAGGATGTTAAAAGTGGGATGCAATGGATAGTAGTACAGATTAGAGCATAACCTTATCAGAAAGTACGAACGCAATTATCATGTCTTATGGTGATCGGTTTACCTCCGTTACCAGTTATACATTCTTTCAATTAGAAAGTTGTGGCTATTCAGTACTCCAGTATTCAGTTATATGTTTACCAAATATCCAATTTTCAGTGTATCAAAATTACTGGTGACTTGTGAGTATACAATTATGCATATGGTTTCTCAAAGAAAATGTAAGTAACGGTGGTTATAGCGAAATCTTCGCATATTTTAGGTATGGATTATGACCCAAGAATCGCTGGATGGTGCAGTAAGTTATTTATCAGAGATGTATTTTTTGTACAACTCATGTATATGACTATGAAAACATGTTGTACAAAATGAGAACCAAGAGCAGCCGATATTGAATTTTAGGGAATGATTTTAAGTTTTTAGATTTATTCAAATCAGAACTAGAAGTACCACGTTAGTAAGCTACTATAAGAAGCAGTTATTGATGTAAGATAAACGATATGGTAGTTCCCCCTTAGGTTATGTGACTAAGTGTTTACTCCAGATGTTTATAGTCGGAAATGATTTTGAAGTGTATAGAAAGTTTGGGGCTAGATATTCCACTTTCGTGTAAGACAGATGAACTTTCTCTAAGTGTGATACATGCACATAGTTTAGAAGAAAAAAAATGGATAGTATGCGACCGTAGAACAGGGCCGGATGGTGAGGGAAGTTAGAATAACCTTTTGCCTTACTTTAGTTATCCAAAGTAGAACAAGAAAATGTGATTCTAGCAGGCGTTTAGTAAAAGAATAATAAGTAAGTTTTGAGGTGATACAGTGAATTAGCACTTTCAGCAGAGCTAGTAGAGGTACAATTTGATTCACTTAGCCAGGTTAGCTCTAGTGAGTGGATGACAGTTTGAAATACCGAACGTGTGTTAGAACCCAAAGAGTTTAAGTTAAACTCGAAGTACAGTGGCAGTGGAAAAAAAATTAGCTAGCAGTAAGAGAGCAAACTACAGAAGAATAGCCTTTAAGAGTTATTGAAAAGGGATTTCCCCAAGATTGACAGTGTAAGCAGAGTTAAATTATTAAGATTGTGTATTATAGTTGTGAATACATTAGCATTCCGTTAAGTGAATAATTTAGTTTTTCCTAGTAAGAAGGATTTCTCAAAAGTTAGTAGGAAGATGAGTCGTCATTGATGTAGAGTGCAAAGAATAGCAGAAAATAAGAAAAGTTATTTGGATCCCAACAAAAAGAGAAGGATCCACAAGTATAAGACCTTTGGTCTAAGGGGTGATGTGAATTTTCAGTAAGTCCAGTTAGAGATTTGAAACCCGAATAGTTAGCATGGGATATGAAAAATAAAATCAGTTCGTTAATGAGGGAAAATTGTATAATTACCACAGGGATTATGTCTAGCATGTGTAAGAAACACAAAGTGAGTAGAATGATCACTGAGCTTAGTTATTGATGATAAAGTGATCACAGAAAAGCTGTAAAATCATCCTATTTGTGTGTTATGAGGGTAGTGCCATTGCACGGGACTCTAAAATTTAGAGTACATGTCAAAGACTTAGGTCACAATAATGCTATAAGTGTTTTCAGGAAGTGCTTAAGAAGATAAAGTGTGAGAAGTATAACTCATGATTGAGGTAGATAAGAGAACTCTGGTGAAAGAAGTTCACCAACCAAGATAGGAGTTCGACTTCGGACTCCGAAGATGACAGAGTTGTTGTCTAGAACAGGACGTGTTTCCCATTAGTAGCTGAAGAGTAGGAGAAACAATTTGATGATCCCTACGTGTTGTAGTTGAAGAGGAGATTCACAAGTATAAAACGATGGCTTTTGAATAAGGGGGAGATGATGGTACTTTGAGGTACCAAGACAGTTTGTGTGTTCCAGACATAGATGGACTTAAAAGGGGAAGATCATGTTAGAAGCATATAATTCCTGGTATTCTTTCCATCCAGGTTCCCTAAATATGCATCATGACCAAGGAGATTTATTGGTTGAACGACATGAAAAAGAACGTCGCAGACTTTGCGGCCAATTGTCTGAATTGTCAGCAAGTGAAAGTCGAGCAGCAGAAAGCCTAGTGTTTTAACACAGAATACATATATTTTGAGTGGAGATGGTAAATATGGATTTTATTACAGGATTATCTTGCTCATCTTGAAAGCATGATTTGATTGGATGATTGTAAATCGACTTACCAAGTCAGCACACTTCTTGCCAGTAAAAACTACAGATTTAGTAGAAGATTATACCAAGCTGTACATTCAGGAAATTGTCTGATTGCATGGGACTCCGTTGTCCGTCATTTTGGATTGTGGTGCTCAGTTTAAAATGAACTTTTACAAAATCTTTCCGAAAGGATTAGGCACAAGTTTTTCATCCTCAGAAAGATGGCCAAGCAGAGCGCATTATTCAAATAGTTGAGGATATGTCCTTGATGTTAAAAGTAATTGGGATGATCACATACCTCTCATTGACCTTGCTAATAATAACACCTACCATTCTAGTATCAAGATAGCACTGTGAGAGACTCTGTATGGGCGATGGTGTAGATCGCCAATTGGTTGGTTCAAAGTTGGTGAAAATGAGTTGTTGGGACCAAATTTGGTCTATCAGACTATAGAGAAAGTTAAGTTGATTCAAGAGCGTTTGAAGATGTTAGAGTTCCAAGTTGATGATTGGGTGTTTCTGAAAGTTTCGCCTATGAAAGGCGTTATGAGATTTGGGAAGAAAGAAAAGCTCGGTCCCAAATATATCACGTCGTATATAATCCTACAAAAGATCGGTCAAATAGCTTATGAGTTGGAGTTGCCACCAGAATTAGCGGTGGTACAACCAGTATTTCACGTATCATGTTATAACATTCAAGTTTCCAGTACTCAGATACTCATGTCAGTTCAGTACTCAGATACTCATGTCAGTTCAGTACTCAAATACTCATGTCAGTTCAGTTGATAATAATGTCATCTCAATACTCAGCTACTCATGTTAGTCCAATACTTAGACATTCATGCCAGCTTAGTACTTAGATTACTCAAATATTCGTGCCAGTTCAATATTTATATATCCATGTTAGTTCAGTATTCACGTATCCATAGCAGACCAATATTCAGTCAATGCATTAGTCATTCAGTTCAGTAATCATGCATTCATTTAGTTTAGTATACAAGTGTTAATGAAAGTTCATGTTTCCACCAGACCCGTTTAAGGTACGGAGATAGTAGAAGTAACAGTCAAGACAATCATTCGAGGACGAATGATCCCAAGGGGGAGATAATGAAACACCCTGTAAATTTGGCTTAGGTACGAATGAGTTAAAGGAGTACTAAGGTTATATTTTGGACATGTGAAGTCCCATCGGGATAATTAGGGGTAAAATAGTTGTTTCAAAATCAAGACGGAAAGTGAGGTGCATAAAATTTGAAAAAATCGACCAAGTTTGTAGAAGGTCTGTCTTCTAGCAGGTTTTAGTGAAAATGTCTAACGAATTTCGGAAACCTCAAAGCACAAAATTTGTTGGCCTTTGAAATAGCTTTCCAACGATATATTATGGAGCCTGAACGGATCTCTTTGCAAAAAGTTATGCGCATTTTATAGAACAGTATGCGATATGCGCGCCCTGTAGCGCGGCCCTAGCGCGGCCGCGCTTCTTTTGAGGCAGTGTTACTGCCGTTTTCCGTGGTCAGTAGCGCGACCAGGTCTTCAGGTGCACGGGCATGCTCGTGGGGAGTCGTTTTAAAGCCATATTTCGTCCCCCACAACCCAAAACATAAAAACATGCTCTAGAAAAGGGAACTCTCAAAAACCTAACTCCTTAAGGGTCCCTCCACCACCCAAAGTAAGTTCTAATGGTGATTCTAAGTTAATTTCAATTTCCCAACATCTTATTAACGTGGGTAAACCCTACATATCATTAGATATTCGATCGGGACATCATTGTTGAGAGAAGGAAGCCTAGAACTCGAATTCAAAGGGTTTGAACGTCAAGAAGGTAATATCTTCACCCTCTAATTGATTATTGCGTTGGATTAATGATTGTAGACTACAAGTTCATGAGACATGAGTTGATGGGTTTAATAGAAAAGCATGAACAATTATAGGTTTGGCTTGTTGATTGTTGATTATTGATTAGGGGTGTTGTTTACCTTATGGGTGATAAAGAATAATGTTGACTATAACCATTTGAGACTTTAGAATTTATCTAGGAGCAAGAGAATGGGTTATTGGGTGTAGAGACACCATTAATAAGGACTATGAAGCTTTATGTGCTTTATGCATACTTGGTCCTGAGGCTGTAGTTTATGCTTTATGCATGTTTGGGCCTGAGGCCGTAGTATGCTTTATGCATTTTGCGCCTGAGGCCGTAGTTATGTATACATATACTTGGGCCTGAGGCCGTAGCTTGTGCACATTTATATTTGGCCCGAGGCCGTAGCTTATTCAGATAAACAGGTTGTTCATCATTCATAATAGGGAGTATTCATATCCTTACTTCCTTTGTTCTGTTCAGCTATCAGTTATCATTTTAGTTACCAGTCATCAGTTCATTTATCAGCTATCAGTTATCAGTTATCAGTTATCATTTCAGTTTCTATTTCAATAGTTATCATTTCAGTTATCAATTATCAATTCTCAGTTATCAGCTTGGTTTCAGTTTCAGCATTTTTAATTCTTTTTTTCAGTTGCTTTACATACCAGTGCAATTCAAACGTACTGACGTCCCTTTTGCTCGGGGTCTGCATCTCACGATGCAGGTAATGATTTACAGGTTAATGATTCAGAGTGCTAGGATTCTCGTACCAGCTGTTTGGTGATCCCCAATTCATTCGGGGCATGATCATTACTTTATGGTCTTTCAGTATTTACAGGCAGTCAGTGTTTTTAGTACATCATTAGAGGCTTCATAGACTAGAGTAATAGTTAGACAGAGTCTCAGGCTTTTCATGTTAAGCAATGTTGGCTACATATATGTTTTGGACTTGTTTTAGTATTTCCGCACTTTGATTTATATCATCCATACTTTCAGTATATCAACATGTGTTAGTTTATCTTCCGCATTCAGTATGTTATGATATCACATGTTGATTCAGCCAGCCAGTTGGTTCGCTCGGTCACATGTAGTTAGGCACCGAGTGCCGTGTTACGTCCAAGCCCAGGTTCGGGGCGTGATACCACCACTCTGAACTACATCTCTGGGATGGCCTCCTGCTGGCTGGCCTCCACCTCTAGCAGCCTGAGCTCCACCTCTAATACCACTACCTCCACCTCTAACACATCTACCTCCACCTCTAGCTAGCTGAGCGGGCGGTGGAACACTCGGTGCCTAAACCATGGCACGGGAACCCCGATGCTGAGAGCTACTCGGTGCTCGAAGGCAAAATCTAGCAATATGCCTCGTGTCGCCACAAGTATAACAAGCACTCGGCTGCTGGGCTGACGACCCTGAAAACTCATGAGCGGAGGTGCAGTGATAGGAGTTGGCGACGCACTGTAGGGCAGCTGATCAGAATACTCCATATGAGAACAACGACCACCTGGAGCACCGTTAGAAGCCTGTAGTGCTGAATGAAACAACCTGGAAGAATTGCCCCTACCAAAAGAATCCCTACCTCCAGACGAGGCACCACTGAATCTGCCCAAATGACGAGGCCTCTTATAAGACCCCTGACCACTCCCCTATGATGGAACCATCTCAACTATCCTGGCCACATTGGTCGTATCCTGAAAAGAAATCTCGCTCCCCGTCTCCTTAGCCATCTGCAATCGAATAGGCTGGACGAGTCCCTCAATGAACCTCCTCACTCTCTCTCTCAGTGGGAAGTATAAGAAGAGCATGACGGGCCAAGTCAATAAATCTTGTCTCGTACTGAGTGACAGTCATAGAACCCTGCTGGAGACGCTCAAACTACCTACGATAGTTCTCCCTCTGATTGATAGGAAGAATGTTCTCTAGAAATAGCTGGGAGAACTGATCCCAAGTCAGAGCCGATGACCCAGCTGGTCTAGCCAAACAATAATCCCTCCACCAAGTCTTGGCAGATCCAGATAGACGAAAAGCAACAAAGTCGACCCCATTGGCCTCCACTATCCCCATGTTCTGTAGAACCTCATGACAGCTGTCCAAATAATCCTGGGGATCCTCAGAAGATGTACAACCAAAAGTAGTAGTAAAAAGCTTGGTGAACCGGTCCAACCTCCACAAGGCATCAACAGACATAGCTGGCCCCTCACCGGTTTGTGCCACAACACCTGGCTAAACTACCCCCACTGGTTGAGCTATTGGAGTCTGAAATTGGGTAGCGATCTTCTCTAGAGTGCGAGTAGCAGGAGTCTAGGCTCCTCTCCAGCCTGAGAGACGGCGGGTGCTACAGAAAGAAAGCCTGCCTGGGAGACACTCTCAATAAGGCCCACTAGACGGACCAGAGCATCCTGAAGTACCGGGGTGGCAATGAACCCCTCTGGGACCTAAGCTGGTTCTGCTGGAACTGTTTGGGCTGGAACCTCGTCATCAAACTCAACCTGAGGCTCCGCCGCTGGTGCTGCTGCTCGAGCTCTAGGCTGAGCTCTACCTCTACCTCGGGCCCTAGCACGGCCTCAGCCTCTGCCTCTCGCAGGAGCTGCTATTGGGGGCTCAGGCTGCTGGTCAGCTGATTAAGCGGTACATGTTCTCACCATCTGCGAAAGAACAGAGTGGAAGTTCAATCAGCATTGAGAAACCAAGTCACACGATAGGAAAGAATAGATGTGAAATTTTTCCTCACTCTGTAGCCTCTAGGGGATAAACACAGACGTCTCCGTATCGATCCCTCAGACTCTACTAAGCTTGTCCGTGAATCGTGAGACCTAAGCAACCTAGAGCTCGGATACCAACTTGTCACGACACGGATTTCCCACACTCGGGAGTCGTAATGGCACCTACTCGTGAAAGCTAGGCAAGCCGAATGTTACAAATTTTATTACCCTTTTTCCCTAACCTTTTAACAATTTCAATTAACAGGCGATCAACAGCGGAATAACAATAAAATAAAAGAAATGCGGAAGACGAAATTCTGATAATATAACTAAATACTAGTACAAATCCAAAACACAACTCTACCCAGAATTGGTGTCACAATGTCACGGACCATCTATGAATACTTCAAACAGTGGTCTGAATATAAAAATACAAGTAAGTCTCTGAAATAAGTAAAATTGGAATAGAAAGAAAGAAGGGGACGCCAAGGCCTGCGGACGCCTGTAGGACTACCTCGGGTCTCCGATGGACTGAAGGAAGCAACCTCACTGTGGTCCAAAAGCTCCAGCACCGGGATCTACACACAGTGTAGATTGTAGTATTAGCACAACTGTCCCCATGTGTTGGTAAGTGTCGAGCCTAACCTCGGCGAAGTAGTGAAGAGGCTTGGACAAGACTACCAAATAATCCTGTGTAGTTAACTCATATACGGCAAGTAATAATACCAGAAACTGGCAGTTAAAGGTGGGAAGGGAAACATGCTGCGGGGAATATCAAGTACAAACAGAATTTCAGTAAAGAAGCATAAAGAACACCATAATTCAACTATAAGCAAGAATATGGAGAACAATAATAAGTGCACGGCATCACCCTTCGTGATGTTACTCTCGTTCTCACCATAAAAATCAATAGATTCGGCACAGCATCACCCTTTGTGCTTTTACCTCACATAATCATGGCACGGCAATATCCTTCGTGCATTATCACTCATATCATGGCATGGCATCACTCTTCGTGCTTTTACATTCACATTATCGGCAGAGTATCACCCTTCGTGCATTAACACTCACTCACAAATATCACGCACGGCATCACCCTTCGTGCTTTCCACTCTTCCTTACCCAAGCAACAATCACAAGCAATTCGGGCAAGGGAATCCATAAAATCACAATAGAATCCCATCAAGGGAACAATAGTATAACAATAATATCCCGGCAAGGGAAAAAATATCATAAGCAATAACATCCTGGCAAGGGAAACAATATCATAAGAAATAACATCCCGGCAAGGGAAACAATATCATAAACCTCTTCTCAATTCCACAATCACTTCTCAACACAAATCTCAACTTGAGCCAATGTTCAATTACCAAGAATACTTCCATAAGCCTTTTTCAACATTAATAATCATCATATTAAGCATGGATAATACATAAGGGAGTCACAACAATCATAGTACGAGACTCACGGGCATGCTTGACACCAACGTATAGATACTCGTCACCACACTTATACGTCGTACTCAACAATTAACACATAACAAATAAAACCACGACTCTTATTCCCTCAAGCTAAGGTTAGACCAAACACTTACCTCAATTCCACGAACACAATAAAGCCTCAAACACAGCTTTACCTCTTGATTCCACTTCCAATTCGCTTGTATCTATTCATAATTTACCAACGATATCAGTAAATGCTAAATAAACCAATTCTAATGCATGAAAATAGATTTTCTAATGATTTCCCCAAAAAGTCAAAAATAAACCCCGGGCCTGCTTGGTCAAAACCCGAGGTTCGAACCAAAACCCGATCACCCATTCACACACGAACTCAAATATATAATTCGTTTTGAAATCGGACCTCAAATCGAGGTCCAAATCCCCAAAATTTGAAAATCCTATGTTTTACCCGAAATCACCCAATTTCCCATGAAAAACCCTTGATTTTGAATTGAAATCATGTAAAAAGATGTTATAGATTGAAGAAAATGAGTTAGAAATGACTTACTAATGATTAAGAGAAGAACTTTTCTTTGGAAAATCGCCCAAGAGAGTTTAGGGTTTCAGAGAGTTTGAAAAATGAAGAAATTTCGTCTAAGTTATAATTTGCACAGGTGCAAATATCGCATTTGCGATGTCAGGTTCGCAAATGCGATCTCGCAATTGCAGCTCAGGCTTCGCAAATGCGAAGGTAGGCCTGCCCTGCTTTCTTCGCAAATGCAAATTACCGTTCGCAATCGCAAACCCTGCTGAAGTTGCGTTAGCGACATTGAGCTCCGCAAATGCGAAGGTCTCCCTGCCTAGCCCATCTTCGCAATTGCATTATTTCTTCACAAATGCAAGCTCGCATTTGCGAAGCCTGCAGACCTGCAACACACCAGCAGTTTTCCTAAGTTCAATTTCACTCCGCGGCCTATCCAAAACTCACCCGAGCCCTTAGGGCTCCAAACCAAACATGCACGCAAGTCCAAAAACATCATACGGACTTGCTCGTGCGATCAAATAATCAAAATAACATTAACAACAATGAATTAACCCTCAAATTCATAAATTACTCAAGAACATCAAAATTTCCATTTTTCTCAAATAAAGGTCCGATTTATACCAAACGAACTCCGATTCTTATCAAACTTCACAGATTCAACTTAATTATTATATAAGACCTGTACTGGGTCCCGGAACCAAAATACGGGCCCGATACCATCAAATTTAAACATCTTTATATTTCCAAAAACTCTTATAATTTCAGTTAAACAATTTCTTTCAAAAATTCATTTCTCGGGCTTGGGACCTCGAAATTTGATTCCGGGCATACACCCAAGTCCCATATTTTAGTGCGGACCCTACGAGACCATCGGATCACGAGTCCGGGTCCGGGTCCGTTTACCAAGAATGTTGACCAAAGTCAACTTTAATAAATTATAAAGGCCAATTTCCTTATTTTAGTTAGATTTCACATAAAAGCTTTCCGAAAATGCGCCCGAACTGCAGATGCAAATCGAGGTGAGACAAAAAGAGATTTTTAAGGCCTCAGAACACATAATTTACTTTCAAAACGAGTGATGAACTTTTGGGTCATCACATCAGTGGAATCATATGCCACTTGGTTATTCTCATTTATGTTAATTGGAATATCTCCAGCCATGTTGTTAGTTTAAACTGATAGCAAGTTAATTGGAAGATCTCCAGCCATGTTGTTTGTCTAAACAGATAGCAAATACAAACAAAAAAGGTTATTAGTATGTTTGGATGAATTGCTCTAGTCCCATGGTGGGTTTCTAGACTGTTTAATCCAAAAACTGCTTTAAAGATAAACCAATAAAATTTATAATTGAGGGCTAAACGCAAAAAATTCAATTTAAATAATAGCTAGACAGTTAAGATAAAATGTAAAATAAAACAAAAAAATTTAGAACATAGAAAGGTAAGATGGATTTTATTCGAAGATCGCTTGAGATTTGAGTGCTCGGAGTCATCGGCGACACTAGCAATGAGAAAAAACTTACTCCTGAATATCATAGTCGTTACGCATTCTAGGAAAAGCTTGGTTGAATACTCGGGTATAAGGTGCCATAGAGTGAAAAATTCTCTGGATAGGGAAGCAATTAAATACGGACACATGACAATTCTCCAAACTTGAGGTCTAACTTGAGCGTAGTAAATAGAGTATCTTCATCACAACTCTTCAATGATAATGTAACGAACCAACAGTTGTTTTGAGTATTTTAGCCTTTCCCCCCTATTTGATGCTTTACATATGTATATTTGTGGTTGTGTGACAAGACAGGGTGGTTGGTTTTGTTTCGGGGAGGTTGTGGAGTGAATTGGGAAACTTAGTCCCAAGGCTGGAAGCTTAAGTTGTAAGAGTTGATCGGAGTTTGACTTTTAAGATGACGACTTCAGAATGGAGTTTTGATGGTTCCAATAGTTTCGTATGGTGATTTAGGACTTAGGTGTATGATTGAATGTGAATGTAGAGGTCCGTAGGTTAGTTTAGTGCTTTACAGTGAAAGCTGGAAGGTTGAAGGTTTGGAAGGTTGATAGGTTTGACAGGTTGATAGGTTGATAGGTTGATAGTATTATTATCATTGTTGTATATTAAGGTGCAAAGAGGTGAGTTCAACTTAGTGATTGGAAAGACTGTGATAAATTATGTTAAGGCTAAGTCCTTCCTTCATTTTGGCATGATCTCGTAACTACATGTGTTTGATAACGAGGCATAAAGAGAAGTTCATACTCCCGAATTTATGGGTAGCTTAGCACCTGTAGAGAGATTCATCTATTGGCTTGTTTGGGGGTTCGGTTAGTAGATTCTGACGATGGTGGAGTTGTACTCTGAAACACTACAAAATCATATTTCATAGCTGAAGTAAAGGAAAGGTAGTACGAGGACACAGAGTTGGTCGAGTTGAGAGAGTGAGTTCCGCAATAGAAGAAGCCTTTGTTAGAGCTCAAGAGAGATGGGCTTCTCAGATACATGGGTCGTCTGTGTGTTCCAGATGTAGCAGGGCTACGAGATAGGATTTTGTCAGAGGCACATTATTCGTGGTACTCCATTCATCCTGGGTCGACGAAGATGTATCATGACATTAAGGATGTGTACTGGTGGAACAATATGAAGAAGAACATTGCTGAGTTAGTCGCCCAGTGCCCTAGTTGCCAGCTAGTGAAGGTGGAGCAATAGAAGCCCGGAGGGGTAATGTAGACTATAGAGATCCTGACGTGGAAATGGGAGGTGATAAACATGCACTTTGTCACGGGTTTACCTCGTTCTCATTATAAATTAAATTCTATATGGGTGGTAGTCGATAGGCACACGAAATCAGCTCATTTCCTACTGGTCAGATTTACATATATAGCAGAAGATTATGCAAAGTTATATATTAAGGAGATAGTGTGGCTACACAGAGTACCAGTATCTATTATATCTGACCGTGGGGCCCTGTTTACAACACATTTTTGGAGTTCATTTCAGAGAGTTCTAGGGACTCAGGTGAATCTTAGCACAACTTTTCATCCACACACTGATGGACAAGCCGAGCGCACAATTCAGATGCTCGAGGATATTGTTTACCTTGAAAATGGTAATAACAATTAATTTGATTTGGTGGTTCTAAAAATATGTGATCTATTTTTATGCTAGTTGTTAAGCGGTAGATGCTAAGTTACGAGATTAGAAACAAATATAAGCGATTGAAGATGGCTTTCGAAACCAAACCAAACGGTTGAGAATTGGGGCCTCGAGCTAGCACGTGCGGGGCCTCGATGCCATATTAGATGCCTGGCTAAGGGTGGTCGATGGAGGACTAACAACTATTAGGGTTGTGATTGCGGCTCTTTATAACCAATAACTAGCAATAAATGAAGAACGATTAATGATATACAATAAATATAAACAAAGCAATAAATGTAAGCAACAGAGCCAAATAGAGAGTTTGTTTAAGTAAGAGAGCAAAAAGATTGTTCTTGTATTGAATGAAGTATCTTGTGTATTGTGTATCAGATGTGCTACAAAATGAAAAGGATCCCCTTTATATAAGGAGGGAAATCCCATCCTAGTACATGAGTAATTATTTACAAAGAAACATAGCTGGAGCAGCTACTTACTAGTCTGGTACAGACTAGTGTTTCCCTTGCAGGCTTTGTCAGCTTTGATTATATGCCTTGGGAACTTCCCACTTTTTTACCATGATCATCGATCGGTACTGCCCCAAGGTTTGTCGTCGATAAATCCTCGAATGCGAATCTCGAACATAGCCTCGAACCATCGGAAACGTGCATATGAGGTGTCGTAATGACCGAAAATTGGACCCTCCGATTTTACCGTATACAGATAGTCCCCACGTTTCTTAGATAAAATCTATAAGGAATGGCTCTGACACCGATCTCCTCGAGCCTCCTGTAATGATGCCATGTATATGACATCGGCTTTTGCGATAACTGAGACGTCCCATCGAAGTGTCTTTCCTAGGAACATTCATTACAGTGTTAGTCTATTTTTTTTTCAAAGTAATAATGTTGTCGCCGATCCGTCTCCCAAAAGTATTGATTGCGCCCATCGATACGTTTCTCAAAAAGGGCATTGATTGCGCCGTCGGTTACATTCCCCAAAAAAGGCATTGATTGCCGTCGGTTATGTTGCCATATTCCCATAAATGGGGGCTCTCTTGAACCCAAACTTCACTCCATTGCTCTTCCACTCCTTTCTTCTTTTCATCCTCATCCAACCTTGTTTCCTATGTTTGAAAACTGTGACCATAAGGCCATATGGCAATGTTTTCATCAGTTATGCCATGACTCTTCCCCAAGGCTTTCTCCTACTGAGTGGGACTGCATTGGCTTGTTGTTGTTGTTGTTGTTGGCCCGAAACAATGAGAGAGAAATCTCAAATTATCCTAGCATCAAAGGATATACGGACTATGAACTTCTACTCATCTCTCTTAACTACCCGGTGCGACGTTTCACTCCTTTTGCTTTCCGTGGAGTGAGGTGGTGTCATCTACTAACTGTTGCATCCCGCACCGGCGCAACATCTCAAGAAGTGGCTTCACAACAGTGGCACTGGCGGGACCCATACTCGCCAATTTTTTCACCCAGCCAATTCTTCATCTTTTTCTACTTCTTTGTCATTGTTTTCTGCTTCTTCCTCATCCTTGAAGATTCCATTTGGATGATCGAGGTGGGGCCCCGAAGAAACGATTCTCGAAGGCATTGCTCTCGAGGATGTACCGCCAGAGAGTAGTTTAGATTTTGAGCTGTTAGTTTGCTTCTTTGTTTCTGTGTAAAGACCTTTCGTGGGCTTTTGTAATCACATGTAATGTCCCTTCATGGGCTCTTTGTAATCAACGTTTATTAATGCAAAGAAGTTTCTTCAACTTGTCTCTGATTTATGATGGATTTTCCTTTATTTGCATTTATGAAGAATCTAAGTGCATGACTCTACTGATCAGTCCGAATACCGTACCCGAGTGTAGGTATTTCCTCGACTCCTGATTGATTAGCACGAAATCCTATGGAGCGCTTTGTCATCCCTCGGACTGAGCCCGGGTTGGATAGATACAAGCTTAGGCCGCTGGGACCCCCGAGTAAAAATAGGGCTTCGAATTTGTAGAACGAAAGCTAGCCCTTCAGACACCGTCAATTGTCCTCGAGGGGAACTCGATTGGTCATCCGAGAATAAAGATAGCCTTTAGGCGACCTGAAAACTTGCTTTGGACTTGGGGTGAAGATAACCTTAAGGTGCTGCAGATAGATCCCGGACGAGGGTTCATCTGGGTTCAGATAGCCCCTGGATTAAAGTAACCGAGAGGACGTTTAACTGGACCGGAAGGTGAGAAACAACCCTAAGGTTTTATCAGTAGTTTTTGAGTGAAACTTGACTCAGGCTCGGGTAGCTCGGGGGCCGGATGATCGGGTAAATGACCCACACTTGCAATAGTAGGAATCCTCGAGGTAGGGTACTACCTCGAGGTCAAGCCCATATGAGTAGGTTTTTAGAACTTATCTTCTTTTTGACAGAGGACCTCGCGATCGGGTACCATCTCGAGGCTTACGATATCAATGGCTCCACGGAGCCTATCTTCTTCTTGATAGGGATCCTCGAGATCGGGTACTAGCTCGAGGCTTATAATTACATCAATGGTTCCTTAGAGCCTATCTTCTTCTCGACAGAGGACCTCGAGATCGGGTACCATCTCGAGGCTTGTAAACATGTCAAGAGCTCCTTAGAGCCTATCTTCCTTTTGATGCAGGTCCTCGAGATCGGGTACCATCTCGAGACTTGTTGATGCGGGGGTTTTTGATCCCCGAAATGTCGTACGACCGCATAAATTGTATGATATGGTTACAAGACGACCGAGGCGATCGCGCCGGTACCTCATCCCAAAGTGATAGTGGCTTAGCCAGTATTTTTAACTGGCTTTTGAGGTGGGCGGATAGTCACCGCTTGTTTGTCTTCTCTTTTTTGAGAATTCATCTATCTTGAGTATAGAGTTCTCCTCTCTGTGTAAGGTTCTTCACTACTTTAACTTGGGAATCATTGCATAGATTTTCCGTTCTAATTCTCTGACTGTGCCATAGTTATGGTTGCTGTGCAAGGATTCGTCCGACAAGGAGAAGGAAGTTCCGCCTCTGATCCCTGCTTGGTTGGTGGTGCGTCGCCGGAGTCAGGCGAGCTACCTTTAGGACATTCTATTTCGAAGGGGAATTTTCCTACAGAAAAACCTCCCAATGCTCAGGGGCATTGGGAGTATGCTTCGAAGCTTACCTCTCTGATAGGGGAGGAGCATCTTGAGTTATTGAAAAAAGATTGTGGATGGGGGGAGAAAGTAGTACTGCAGGTACCTTCCTCGGAAGAGAGTATTATGGACCATGCCGAGGGGTTTCTGAACGTATACACGTACCTCTTCACGTTGGGCCCCCTCGATAGGGTTGTGCTCGATTTCTATCGAAAGTATCGGGCTACCTTGGCTCAGACTCACCCGTCGTTTTGGCGTATAGTACTGATAATGCGATTTTTCGCGGAAGGAGCAGGGCTCGATTTTACACTCAGTCATCTTATCAGGCTGTACCGGCCTTTTCACCATCGAGGCCTGCTGACCCTGCGATGCCGATCCACCAGGACTTTCATCATTGACGACGAAGAAGAGGGGGACAGGAAATGGATGAACCGATTCATCCGAGTACGGACTGTTGACATTATCCCGATGGAGTTCCTTCCGTTTCCCGAGGAATGGAATTTTGCACGTAAGTGGTACACTTGTCTCTTTGTTGTTTTGTTTCTTTTGTTCATGGCGGAGGCAAGCTCCGTAAATGCGTTTGCCATTCCCTTTCTGCAGCAATTTCATGGACGCCCTATGAGGTCCCCGACATGACAGATTGGGCTCGGAAGTTGGTGATCCATTCGACCTATGATGGTCGTAAGTGGCGAGATCTGTCTAAGGGCAGATGGGAGGCAAAACGCCACGGTACGTGTTATGCGATTTTGCTCTTTCTTTGGAAAGATTCCCTTTTCAAGCGCATTGATTCCGTCTTTGCAGGTGTTGGTGGGTTCTCTGAGGTGAGAGCTCGCCTTCCCGGAGAGGGGGAAGAATCATCAGCTTCGGGGCCGAATAATAATAATAAGCGAAAAGAGCCTCCGCAGAGTGACGATGCTTATAGCAGGATGAGTCCATCCCGGAGGCATAGTGAGGATATATCAGCCGAACCTGCAGCGCCCGAGGCAAGGAATGAGGGTTCTCTGCCACCGGCTTCTCCTTCCGTTGAAGGTACTTCGAAGGATGACCGAGGCCGGGGACCGCATGTACCGAGCGACCGCGTCCCGACTGGGAGTTGTTTTACTGGGGTTGATGGAATCAGACTAGCGGACGCGCGCTCGACTTTAAGGGAGCTCAGCGGCTCTACTTTGAGGTGAGTTTTTGTCGTCCGTGTTGATTCCTTGGTTTTTGCAACTTTTATTCTTTTATTGAGTTTCCTTCATAGGCTTTAAACAAGCTCAAACCTGAGTTGTTTCGTTGTGAGGTCGGGCTGTAGAAAGTCGTGGATGGGGAGAAATCCTTTAGGCTCCTTTGCGATGACAAGGAGGATGAGTTGGCACACTGTCGGTATGAGGCGAGTCGAAGCCTGAACTATGAAAGCTACCTTGAAGAGCAGGTAAATTTTGTTCTAAAGGGTGTATGTTCCCTTTTCTTTCCCAGAGGCTAATGTTTCATTTATTCCAGTTGCAGAAGAAGTCAGAGAGCTTGGAATGCCTCGAGAGTGAGATTGCCTAAATTAAGTGTTAGTACGAAGAATTGAAGGTTCGGGTGGATGCTCAGGTTGTGGCAAAAAAGGCTGCTTTATCCAAAGATTCCACATTCGAGGTGCAACTTCGCATAGCTCGTGAAAACAACCTAGTCCGAGCGGACATGATATCAAGGCTCGAGTCTGAGCTTCAGAAGGTGAAGGCCGAAGTCGTGGATGCCCGGGCCGAAGCCGTAATGAGCCTAACTAAGGCCGATCAGAAAGTGGCCGTTTATTTGAAGAAAGTTACCGATGCTCGAGCTGAGCTGAGGAGGGCTTTTGACCATAAGGGCAAAAGCAGGGAGTATGCTCGGTGCAAATCTTGAAGGGAAACCCTCGAGGAGATTCATGCTAGGGGCTTTGACCTCTCGGAAGAGGTGAAGCAGGCAAAGGCGGACCAGTCTGACGCTAAGTTCCTTTTGTCCGATGCTGAGGATAGCGAGAAAGAGGCCGATGGGCCATAGTCCCCGAGGAGGTCGTAGATTAGGCCTTCCTTTACCTATTCTATGTATAGTGCTTTAAGTGAACATTGTAAATGGAGTTTGTATTTTTCGCATATATATATCAAAGGAAGCCTTGCGGCTTCATTTTCCATGCACTTCCCTTCGCTTTGATGATTGTCAGTCGTTAGCCAGATGAACTGGTCTTTGGAAGAGGAACCCTTAGGTCTATTTTACGGCCCTAGGCTTCGTTCCGCTGGCCCGTAGACTCTTACATGTTTGGTCGGGATGACCTTTTAGTATAAGCCGGTGTTTAAGCTCTTATGCTTTTGCTCTTAGACATATTGGTTAACTGTTTCTGGTTCAGTTTCCAAGTCGGGTTTCGACTCGAGCCTATTGACCCTTAAGTTTTTTATTTTAAGGCTGGCCTATAGGCTCTTACGCGATTGGTCGGTACGACCTTTTACATGGGCTGGCGGCAGTGGCTCTTACGTTTTAGGTCGGTACGACCTTTTATGTGAGCTGGCGGCAGTGGCTCTTACGCTTTAGGTCGGTACGACCTTTTATGTGAGTTGGCGGCAGTGGCTCTTACGCTTTAGGTCGGTCGACTTTTTGTGTGAGCTGGCGGTAGTGGCTCTTACGCTTTAGGTCAGTACGACCTGTAATATAGGCTATATTCTTCTCTCGTTAAGGATTTTTTGAATTTGCGTTTGCCTGACACTTTGATGATTCGGTAAAACCTCAATTGCGAGTCATTATACGGCGGTGATCGAGCACCTTGAGAGGTCTTGTTCGGTGGCTGAGTGTTTCAAAGCCTATAGTTTTGGAGCTGACATGGTCGAAGCCCTTTTGCCTGTATCGAGGGTAGTCTGTTTTAACAAGTTCTTTTCGAAGTTCTTTCGAAGTAATTGAAGGCCTATGATTTCTTAGTGACGGTCGGGCAACCCCGAGCCGCGTTAGTTTGGCTGGTACAGCCTTGTGACCGCAGTCATTGTGTTTGGCCGGAGCCTTTCAGTCCCCGAGTGAGGTAGTTTCGGCATCTATATTGAGGGTATGCCTTTTTAGGGGTCTTATAAGTTCGATATATAGCCTTAACTTTAAGATCGGGATTTATGCGTTTTGTAAGGTCTTATAAATTTTTACATGCCTTTGAGGTCTTACAGCTTTGGTTACTTGGTACAAGTATGGTTCATGCCTTGCTTGAGGTCTTACATATTTGATATTGCCTTGTGAAGGTCTTAGGAATTTTTACATGCCTTTGAGGTCTTACATATTTGATATTACCATATGAAGGTCTTACACGTTTGAGGTTGCCCGCATGGGGCCTTATAGCCTCGGGTTTTGACAAATCGATGGGGATGACAGTTGGCGGCAGTCCCCGAGTCATCGAGAATTTCTTTGCTCGGGAGCCATTCCCTGTAAACTTGGTATTGCCTCATTGAGGGCTTACGAGTTCGGAGTTTCCGACCCGGAGGTCATGTAGCCTTGAGTTTATGATGCCAGTCCCCGAGTGTTCGGGACGTTTTTTTGGCTTCTGGAGCCGTTCTTGCAATCTTAATGTTGCCCTATTGAGGGTTGAGTTTCGAGCATTTGATGCCAGTCCCCTAGTGTTCGGATGACAGTCCCTGAGTGATCGGGATGCCAGTCCCCGAGTGTTCGGGACATTTTAGGCCCTGAAGCCATTTTTGTAAGAAATGGCGAGCTTATTTGGAACGCAAAATGTTTTGATGGAGGGGAAAATATTCTTTGATTACTTGGTACAAGTATATATGTCTTCACCATCTAGGGCTCGGTTTTTTTATACGGGCACGGTTCGTTCGACCGTTTGGTCCGGTACATCATTTTCCTATCGAGACCCCGTTCAGCACATCTTGGCTTCTCCGAGGAGGTGACCTTCCGGGGGGATGCCCCTAAATATTCGAGGTTTATTGAAGAGAAGCCTTGAATACTTGTTGAGCCTTCCTTAGGTAGCATATAGATGTTGCCTCATTAAAAACGTTGTCGGTAAAAACCCTTCTTGGGATAAAACCCAATCAAAGGAAAAGAGTGCAACGCATGCTTTCGAAACCTAAGGCCTTCAGGTTGGAAAGCGCTTCGGCAGCATCGATCGAGTGCCTGCATACATGGTTAGAGCAAAACCTGAACGAAAAAGGGAGATGACTATACCTTGGTGCCAGCGATGCCTTGAGCCCTTATATGCTTCTATTGTTTGTTTTGAGGATGCGGTACGGTCCATTATTTGTTTTAGTCGTGTGTAACTGACAATATAGCTTGTTATTGCTATTTTACCGTTTGCTTATCCTTTGGCTCCTTCGACGATGGAGATATTGGTGTCGGTGCCATATCGTGCACAGCAAACATCTCTTTTGCTACATGTTGTTCTCCGTAGACGGTTTTTATCCCGTCCTTTGTCGGGAACTTCATCATATGGTGGAGGGTGGACGGTACTGCCCTCATGCAGTGTATCCATGGCCTTCCGAGCAAGCCGTTATACCTCATATCTCCTTCGATGACATGAAATTTGGCATTTTGGGTCATGCCAGCCATGTTGACCGGGAGGGTGATTTCTCCTTTGGTCATTTCACTTGCCATGTTTAATCCGTTGAGGACTCGAGAAGCGGGCACGATCTGGTCGAGCAGTTCGAGCTGCTCCACCACCCTCGACCTGATGATGTTGGCCGAGCTACCTGGATCCACAAGCACACGCTTAATTTGAAATGTATTTACAAGAAAGGAAATTACCAATACGTCGTTATGGGAATGAGATAGAGCCTCGAGGTCTTCGTCGCTGAATGTGACGGCGTCCTCGGGTATGTAACCTCGAGTTTGCTTTTCCCTGGTGATGGGATTTTTTTTTTCTCTTGACCAAGGGTTCTTGTGGAGCGTCGATACCTCCAAAGATCATGTGGATAACATGTTGTGGCTCGCTTGTTTCATTCTTCTTGGTCGCCTCTCTTTCCCGAAATTGATTCTTGGCTCGGTCGCTGAGGAATTCTCGGGGGTGACCTTTGTTGAGTAGTGGGGCTACTTCTTCCTGGAGTTTTCGGCAATCCTCGGTCTTGTGACCATGTGAGTTGTGAAATTCACACACTAAGTTATGGTTCCTTTTTGAAGGATCTTATTATATAGGCCTTGGCCACCTGGTGTCTCTGATTTTACTGATGGTGAATACGATGTCTGATATGTCGACGTTGAAGTTGTATTTCGACAGGCAGGGTGCCTCCGTCGCCCTTGTGTGCCCATCGAATCCAACTCTGCTAACAAGTCCCCGAGGGTTCTATCCTCGATCTAGACTTTGATCGTTGCGGGGTATGTTGCGCCTTGGGGCGTTTCTGCTATCTTCTGTGTATTGTTGGTATCTTTCTTTGTTTGGCTTTGTCTCCTTCGTCGGAAGCCTTCTAGGATATACCGAGCCCGAGGAGGCTCCCAGTTGGTTGTCTTTGACCCTAATCTTTGATTGGTATCGCTATTATTTTTAGCCCCACGGTGAGCACCGAACTGTTTACCTTGAAAATGGTAATAACAATTAGATTTGATTTTGTGGTTCTAAAATATGTGATCTATTTTTATGCTAGTTGTTAAGCAGTAGATGCTAAGTGACGAGATTAGACAATAATATAAGAGATTGAAGATGTCTTTAGAAACCAAACCAAACGGTTGAGAATCGGGGCCTCGAGATAGCGCGTGCGGGGCCTCGATGCCAAATTAGATGCCCGGCTAAGGGCGGTCGATGGAGGACTAACAACTATTAGGGTTGTGATTGCGGCTCTTTATGACCAATAACAAGCAATAAATGAAGAACGATTAATGATATACAATAAATATAAACAAAGCAATAAATGTAAGCAACAGAGCCAAATAGAGAGTATGTTTAAGTTAGAGAGTAGAAAAATTGTTCTTGTATTGAATGAAGTATCTTGTGTATTGTGTATCAGATGTGCTACAAAATGACAAGGATCCCCTTTATATAAGGAGGGAAATTCCATTCTAGTACATGAGTAATTATTTACAAAGAAACATAGCTGGAGCAACTACTTACTAGTCTGGTGTAGACTAGTGTTTCCCTTGAAGGCTTTGTCAGCTTTGATCATATGCCTTGGGAACTTCCCACATTTTTACAATGATCATCTATCGACACTGCCCCGAGGTTGGACGTCGATAACTCCTCGGATGCGAATCACGAACATAGCCTCAAACCTTCAGAAACGTGCTTATGAGGTGTCGTAATGACCGAAAATTGGACCCTCCGATTTTACCGTGTACAGATATGTTACGAGCATGTGTGTTGGATTTTAAAAGAAGTTGGGACGAACATCTACCTGTTATCGGCTTTGCATTTGATAACAGTTACAACTCCAGTATCCAGATGGCTCCGTACGAGGCTTTGTATGGGAGTAAGTGCAGATCTCCTATAGGGTGGTTTGATGTTGGAGAATCTGGGTTACATGGGCCAGACCTGGCTCAGCAGGCCGTTGAGAAAGTAAATCTTATCCGGAAGTGACTGTTGATAGCTCAGAGTCGTCAGAAGTCATATTCTGACGTGCGGCTACGAGACATAGAGTTCAGGGTTAATGACTGGGTATTCTTAAAGGTATCACCTATGAAGGGCGTGGTGAGGTTTGGCAAGAAAGGTAAGCTTAGCCTACGATATATTGGGCCTTATATGATCATTCGGGGAGTGAGCCAAGTAGTTTATGAGTTAGAATTGCCCTCAGAATTGGAGTTTGTCCATCCGATTTTTCACGTATCTATGCTACGGAAGTGCATTGGCAATCCTACCTGAGTGGTTCATATGGATGATGTACAGAATACGAAAGACTCTTCATACAAGGAAATTTCATTTGCCATCCTAAACTGACAAATCCGCAAGCTACGAAATAAGGAGGTAGCCTCCTTGAAGGTTTTATGGAGAAGCAAGGATGTGGAAGAAATGACGTGGGAAGTGGCGGAAGAAATGAAGTCTAAATACCCCCACAATTTCAAACTAAAGATATGGCTAGAGATAGGATGCTAAAGAACAGCTCTATTCAGGCTAGTAGGTCATCAGGTAAGCTCTTATTTTTTTTACTTTCAATATTTATGATTTACGTCTGTGTGAGGCAAAGAGTTGCTATTTATAGACATTGGCCATGTGTGGCATGCATAGTATGTTTTCTGACTGCGTGCAGGTTGATTTTAGTCTACTATGTAGAGGAGACTTTAACAAAAGCTTTCCAAAGTCTCTAAGAGTAAACATTCAAGGACGAATGTTCCTCAAGGGGGAATGATCGTACACCCTATATTTTTGTACGTAAAAGTGCATCGTAAGCAAACTAAAGTAGGAACAAAAATAAGATAATATTTGAAAGTATATAAAGTAATTTAATCATGTTACCACGGAGTTTACAAATTTGAAGATCATTAACAATAAGTACAAAGAGTTTTGGAAGGTTCAGAAGCTAAATGAATTGAAGAAAACAATGTTTCGTCGAAACTCGACAAGTTGGGAATGTTATAACATATAGTTTTGAGATGAGACTAGGATACTTAACATGATAAGGAGGTTATGTTATGAGTTATGTTAGTCGTATGGTAGTCGTGTGTTATGTTTTGAATTCAAGCGAGTTGTGGAAAAAAAAGTCGATGAAAGTCATCATTAGTTACGTTCATAAGTTTTACTGAAACTTTGGGTCAAAGGTAACTGCGATTTTCTCCAAATATACTTAGCTAGCGTTTGGCCATAGATCCTAAATTTATTTTGAAAAATCTGATTTGGGTGAAGTTTGGTTTGAAGATGAAAATGTGTTTGGACATACGTTTTCAAAACATATTTTCCAACTTTATTTTGAAAAAATATGTATATAATTCCCAAGTTTTGGGATTTTGGCCCAAATTCAGCTCAATAGCTGATTTTGGAATTTGAAATTTTTGATTTGGGATTTGGCCAAAATATGAGCAAAATTTATGGCCAAACATGAGTTTTGAAAATAAATCTCAAATTTATTTTGACAAAACTTATGGCCAAACGGGGCCTTAGTGTTATGGGGTGTTCCACCTATAAAATTTAATATCTATGAGTCTGTTATCTAACTCATTCAACTATTTTTCAATACGACATTGGAGTTGAGAGATATGGGCGTCTTTGCAATATTGCGCAGACTGCTAGGTGACAAGTAGGTGTGTCGCCTATTTGCTTAAACGAGAGTCCGAAAATGGGCCAGTTGTGTCATCCAAAGAGGACTTTTAAAGGCCAATTTACTTCATATATTAGACTGATAATTGGTCATAATAATAAGATATAAGCTATGCAAAAATCCTCCTAAAAAGTGCCACAAACCCTTGATTTTCTCTCCCTTTTAAGTTCTAACTGGAGGTAAAACCTATAGTTTGAAGAACTAAGATATAAGTTGAGTTATCCAAAAAATAAAGTAAGTTTACCGCTCTCTTTCATCCATTATTTCTGCTGTAAATGCATGGTAAGTCGTTTTATATTTGTAAGAACTCACGGGACGGTGATCGAAAGTCGTGAGTTCGAGTTATTCACTTGTAGTGGACTATTTGTGGACTATTTTGTAACATCCCGTACTTTTGGACTAGGTTTGGACATATTAAATTAGTATTGATTTGATATTTTAGACATATGAAATCCTAGCGGGATGAGTATGGGTAAAAATAGTTGTTTTGGAATCAAGAAGGAGAGTGAGGTGCATAAGATTTGACAAAATCGACTAAGTTTGCAGAAGATCTGTCTTCCGGCAGGGTTTAGTGAAACTGTGTGAGGAATTTGGGAAAACCCAAATCATGAAAGTCGTAGGCCTTTCAAAATGCTTTCAAATGATATATTGTGGAGCCCAAACGGAGCTCTGTGAAAAAAGTTATGCGCGTTTTACAGAACAGTATGCGATATGCGCGCCCTGAGCGTGCACCGAGCGCGGCCGCGCTTCTTTTGAGGTGGTGTTACTGCCATTTTGCGTAGTCAGTAGCGCGGTCAGGCCTACCAAGTGCGAGGGGGCGCTCATGGGGGGGCATTTTGAAGCCCTACTTCCTCCCCCACAGCTCCAAAACATAAAAACTTGCTCTAGAAAGGAAAGCTCTCAAAAACCTAACTCCTTAAGGGTCCCTCCACCACCCAAGGTAAGTTCTAATGGTGATTCTAAGTTAATTTTAATTTACAAACATTTTATTAACATGGGTAAACCCTCCATATCATTAGATATTCGATTGGGACATCATTGTTGAGAGAAGGAACCCTAGAACTCGAATTCAATAAGGTAATATCTTCACCCTCTAATTGATTATAGCGTTGAATTAATGATTTTAGACTACAAGTTCAGTAGATATGAGTTGATGGTTTTGATAGAAAAGCATGAACAATTATAGGTTTGGCTTGTTGATTGTTAATTATTGGTTAAGGGTATTGTTTATCTTATGGGTGAAGAAGAATGACATTGATTATAAGAAATTTGAGATTTTAGAATTTATCTAGGATCAAGAGAATGGCTTGTTGGGCATAGAAACACCATTAATAAGGACTATGGAGCTTTATGTCACCAAGTGTTTGAGAAAATGCTTAAGCGACTAAAACATGAGAATTATTGCTAATATGGAATCCATTTGACTTGTATTATATAGATTAAAGTTGAAAGGGTTGGCGAATGTTGTATTACGCTCAAGAGCAGGAAGTTAAGGTATGTGAGGCTAACTTTCTATGTTTGGGATTTTTAATGATTCTCCCTACACTACATTTCTTTTACGGCGTTACAAATTGCCTCAGAAATATAGTTAAGCCTAGCTCCTTGAATAGTTGTAGAACTTCTATTCTCTAGCTTGATAACTCGTTCACCAATTTCATTCTGAACGTTGTGAGCTCAGTGCGTATTCAATATAGACTTGGGTTTAATTCCCCCGAGTCTTAATATAGATTACTCAGTATGCCATAAACAGTTGAAGTTTTGGTGTTCATAATCAGTTCAAGAATACATATCTCAGTCTAGTCCTATTCGGTATTCCATTATTATGTAACTCAGTGTGATCCAGTATTCCATTATCATGTAACTCAATGTGATTCAGTATTTCACTATCATGTATTGCAGTTTGATTCTCAGTTCATGAATGTTGAACACATGTACTTGGGCCTGAGGCCGTAGTTTATGCTTTATGCATCTTTGGGCCTGAGGCCGCAGTTTATGCTTTATGCATCTTTGGGCCTGAGGCTGCAGTTTATGCTTTATGTATCTTTGGGCCTGAGGCTGCAGTTTATGCTTTATGCATGTTTGGGCCTGAGGCCGCAGTTATGCTTTATGCATTTTGGACCTGAGGTCGCAGCTATGTATACGTATACTTGGGCCTGAGGCCGCAGTTGTGCACATATATATATATATATTGGGCCTGAGGCTATAGTTTATTTATTCAGATAAACAGGTTGTTCATGATTCAGAAGAGGGAGTATTCATATTCTTACTTCCTTTATCATTTCAGTTATCGGTTATCATTTCAGTTAATAGTTACCAGTTCAGTTATCAGTTACCAGTTCAGTTATTAGTTATCAATTATCATTTTAGTTTAAGTTTCAATAGTTATCCTTTCAGTTATCAATTATCAATTCTCAGTTATCAACTTAGTTTCAGTTTCAGCATTTATAATTCTTTCTTTCAGTTGCTTTACATACCAGTGCAATTCAAATGTACTGACGTCCCTTTTGCCCGGGGCCTGCATCTCACGATGCAGGTAATAATTTACACGTTGATGATTTAGAGCGCTAGGATTCTCGTACCAGCTGTTTGGTGATCCCCAGTTCTTTCGGGGCATTATCATTACCTTATTTTCTTTCAGTATTTACAGGCAGTCAGTGTTTTGAATACTTCATTAGAGGCTTCATTGACTAGAGTAACAGTTAGACAGAGTCTCAGGCTTTTCATGTTAAGCTATGTTGGCTGCAAATATGCTTCAGAATTATATTGGTATTTCTGCACTTTGATTTATATTATCCAGACTTTCAGTATATCAGCATGTGTTAGTTTATCTTCCGCATTCAGTATGTTATGATATCACATGTTGATTCAGCCAGCCAGTTGGTTCGCTCGGTCAGATGTAGTCAGGCATCGAGTGCCGTGTTACGTCCAGGCCCAGATTCGGGGCGTGACAAAGCTTGGTATCAGAGCCCTAGGTTCAAGTGTCCTAGGGAGTCTATGAAGCCGTGTCTAGTGGAGATTCCTTTATATGTGTATGCCGGCCACTCATATAAACGGTTAACTACCAACACATCCAGGATTATCTCATTTCTTTCTACTCTAGATCGTGCCATGAAACTTAGAGCAATAGGTAATTTTCTCTACCTATCGAATTCCAAACGTATTGGATGCCCAAGCGACACGCAGGAGAAATCTATGGTCCTAGAGAGGATAATTGCCCGTTGGGGTATAATTATGGAGTACAGCTTGGTAAATATGAGACTTGAGAGGATGCTAAAAGTGGGATGCAATGGATAGTAGTATAGATTAGAGCATAACCTTATCCGAAAGTGCAAAAGCAGTTATCATGTCTTATGGCTATTAGTTTACCTCAGTTACCAGTTATACAGTCTTTCAGTTAGCAAATTTATGGTTATTCAGTATGCCAGTATTCAGTTATATGTTTACCAAATATCCAATTTTCAGTGTATCAAAATTTCTGGTGACTGGTGAGTATACAGTGATGCATATGGGTTCTCAAAGAAAATGTAAGTAACAGTGATTATAGCGAAACCTTCGCATATTCTAGGTCTGGATTAAGACCAAGACTCATCGGTGGTGCGGGAAGTGATTTATCAAATGATGGTATAGTTTGAAAGATAAGTTTGTGCATGGTAGTGTATTCGTATGTGTTTTACCTCCTAGAACAACTTTATTTAATTCTTGGAAATCGAGCCATAAGTTGGATGATGATAGTTCAGATGAAATACCCTAACATTGGTCACTATAGTTTTGGACAGAAAAGAGCATAAGGGTTAAATACCTAGGAGTCAGAAACGTTTGTTATTACCAATGATTTAATTCGGTACAACTCATGCAAATGACTAGAATATATGCTATATGAAATAAGAACCAAGAGCAGCCAATATTGAATTTCAGGGAATGATTTTATGTTGTTTAGATTTATTCAAATCAGAACTAGAAGTACCACGCTAGTAAGCTACTATAAGAAGCAGATATTGATGTAAGATAAAAGATATGGTAGTTCCCCCTTAGGTTATGTGACTAAGTGATTACCGCGGATGTTTATGGTATGATATGATTTTGTATTATATAGAAAGTTTGGGGTTAGATATTCTAATTTTGTTTAAGACAGATGAATTCCCTTAGTGTGATCTGTGCACATAGTTTAGAAGAAAAAAAAGGGATAGTATGCGACCATAGAATAGGGTCGGATGATGAGGGAAGTTAGAAATAGCCTTATGCTTCACTTTAGTTATTCAAAGCAGAACATCAACACATGACGCTAGCAGGTAGTTAGTAAAAGAATAGTTAGTATGTTTGAGTTGATACAGTGAATTAGCAAATTTCAGCAGAGCTAGCAGAGATACAATTTGATTTACTTAGTCAGGTTAACTCTAGTGAGTGGATGACAGTTTGAAATATCGAATGTATGTTAGAACCTAGAGAGTTTAAGTTAAACCCGAAGTACAGTGGCCTTGGGAAAAAAATCAGCTAGCAGTGAGAGAGCAAGCTATAGAAGAATAGCCTTTAGAAATTATCGAAATGTGGTTTCTCCAAGACTGACAGTGTGAGCAGAGTTAAATTATTAAGATTGTGTATGATAGTTGTGAATACATTAGCTTTCCGTTAAGTGAATAATTTAGTTTTTCCTAGTAAGAAGGATTTCTCAGTAGTTACTAGGAAGATGAGTCGTCATTGACGTAGAGTGCAAAGAATTGCAGAAAATAAGGAAAGTTATTTGGAACCCAACAAAAAGAGAAGGATCTACAAGTATAAGACCTTTGGTCTAAGGGGAGATGTGAAAATTTTCAGTAAGTCCAGTTAGAGATTTGAAACTCGAATAGTTAGCATGGGATATGAAAAAGAAAATCAGTTCGGTAATGAGGGAAAATTGTATAATTACCATAGGGATTATGTCTAGCATGTGTAAGAAACACAAAGTGAGTAGACTGATCACTGAGCTTAGTTATTGATGATAAAGTGATCACAAAAAAGTTGTAAAATCATGCCTATTTGTGTGTTACGAGGGTAGTGCCATTGCACGAGACTCTAGTCTTCGGAGTACTGGTCAAAGACTTAGGTCACAATAATTCTGTAAGTGTTTTCAGGAAGTATCTTAAAAATATAATCAAGTATGGGAAGTATAACTCATGATTGAGGTAGATAAGAGAACTCTGGTGAAAGAAGTTCACCAGCCATGATAGGAGTCCGACTTTGGACTCCGAAGATGACGGAGTTGTTGTCTAGAACAGGACTTGTTCCTCCTTAGTAGCCGAAGAGAAGGAGAAACAATTTGATGATCCCTACATGTTGCAGTTGAAGAGGAGATTCACAAGTATAAAACGATGGCTTTTGAATAAGGGGGAGATGATGGTACTTTGAGGTACCAAGACAGATTGTGTGTTCCAGACATAGATGGACTTAAAAAGGGAAGATCATATTAGAAGCCTATAATTCCTGGTATTCTTTCCATCCAAGTTCCCCAAATATGCATCATGACCAAGGAGATTTATTGGTTGAACGACTTGAAAAAGAACGTCGCAGACTTTGCGGCCAATTGTCTGAATTGTCAGCAAGTAAAAGTCGAGCAGTAGAAATCCTAGTGTTTTATCACAGAATACACATATTTTGAGTGGAGATGGTAAATATGAAATTTATAACAGGATTATCTTTCTCATTTTAAAAGCATGATTTGATTAGATGATCGTAAATCGACTTACCAAGCCAGCACATTTCTTGCCAGTAAAGACTACATATTCAACAGAAGATTATACAAAGTTATACATTCAATAAATTGTCTGATTGCATGGGAATCCGTGGTCCGTCATTTCGGACTATGGTGCTAAGTATACAATGAACTTTCAGAAGTCCTTTCAGAAAGGATTAGGCATAAGTTTTTCATCCTAAGAAAGATGGCTAGGCAGAGCGCATTATTCAAACAGTTGAGGATATGTCCTTGATGTTAAAAGTAACTGGGATGATACCATACCTCTCATTGACCTTGCAAATAATAACACCTACCATTCTAGTATCAAGATGGCACGTGCGAGACTCTGTATGGACGAAGGTGTAGATCACCAATTGGTTGGTTCAAAGTTGGTGAAGAAGAGTTGATGGGACCAAATTTGGTCTATCAGACTATAGAGAAAGTTAAGTTGATTCAAGAGCGTTTGAAGACGACTCTGAGCCACTAAAAGTTTCGCCTATGAGAGGAGTTATGAGATTTGGGAAGAAGGAGAAGCATAGTCCCTACCAGTTGGTTCGCTCGGTCACATGTAGTCAGGCACCAAGTGCCGTGTTACGTCCAGGCCCGGGTTCGGGGCGTGACATGTTTTGTGGTGCTGTTGGGCTGCGTGTTTTACTACTGTTTTTTGGAGTTTTTGAGGATGAAGGGTGTGAAGAAACACCACATAAATGCAGGGTGGTGGGCTGGTCGTTCGTCGTAACATTTTCGGGTTGTTTGACACTACTACGGTGGTGTTTTGTGTCTAAAGAGATTGGGGTGTGTAGGGCTATTTTGTTGTATTTTATGGTGTATATAAAGTTGGAAAATAATGTATATATGCTGTTATTGTTTTGTTCTAATGTATATATGCTGAAAATAATGTATATATGCTGCCCATTTTAATACAAAATAAGCTTGTCGCTCATTGTGTGATAGATGTACCTTTCGTAACTTAATGATAGTATTATTATTTTTGTTTTAGATTAAGGTGCAAAGAGGTGAGTTCAACTCGGTGATTGGAAAGATTGTGATAAAGTATGTTAAGGCTAAGCCTTTCCTTCATTTTGGCATGATCTCATAACTACATGTGTTTGTTAACGAGGCATAAAGAGAAGTTCATACTCCCAAAATTATGGGTAGCTTAGCACATGTAGAGGACGAGAAAAGACAATTAAATAGAGAGATTCATCAATTGGCTTGTTTGGTGGTTCGGTTAGTAGATTCTGACAATGGTGGAGCTGTACTTCAAATTCTGGATATAGAACACGTCCGGTGCGTTCTATGTATTAAATCTTAATCTGTCCATAAAGTCAGATGCCATGCTCACCCAGCTTGACCACTTCTTGGGATCTTGGCTGATGTACCAAGACAATACATCTCCTTTCAAACTCCACATGAACAGTTTCATGCGGATCCTTTCATCCTTCCCTACTCCAACCTGCTTGTCGCAATAGGTCCTCAGATGGACCCATGGATCACCCATGCCATCAAACATTTCGAACTTAGGAGGTTTGTACCCCTCAGGCAGTTCGACATCAGGTTGTATGCAAAGGTCCTCATAGTTCAGCCCCTCTATTCCTTTGCTTCCCTCAACGCCCTGAATCCAGCTAGTCAGTTTCTTAAGTTCATCGGCGAAGTTTTTGATAAGCAGATCCTTTTCATCAGACTCGGGTGTGTATGATATGGGTTGGGTGGAGTGTGGCATGGTCTCCACGTAGATAGGATTGTTATTGTGGCCTGGTGTATGGGTGCGGACATGGTCATTTGTGGAGTTCTGAGGTTCTGGGATGAGTAGTGGAGTGTTGTCTGGGTATGGTAGGTGTTACATTGGTTCTTTAGTGGAGCAGCGTGATGGTGAGGTGCGGGATGATTCTGCTGTTTTGGGATATTTTGAGGAGGTGTAGGGTTTTGAGTGTTGGGGAAGTTGATGTCTGGGGTGTTGAGGGAAAATGACAGGTTTGCCAGATTTCGAACCTGATCGAGCTCTTCCTGGAATTTCAACAGTTTTTGTTCAAGTTGTGACACATTCTCGTTAGGAACCCGAATACCCTGTTCATCAGTGGCCTCTACCCGTTCAGTTGTGTTTTCCTTCCTGATGTTGTTTAAATCATCCATTTTGCCTTTGTTCTTGCCTTTAGCGGGACTCAGGGGAGGAGTGGGAGAAGGGCCCCAGGATCATGTGAAATAAGATGATGATGCCAGAGTGCACAAACTAACCTTTTGGGAGGGGAATAATAAAAAGAAAGAAAACAATAAAACAAAAGGTAATCAAGTCAGTGATGATTACAAAAAGTATTGGCAATATTTAAACACATAGTGCGGGAATGTAAAGCGTGTCCTAATTTGGGAAGCTCTTTGTGCCCGAGGTAGTCCTAGCGACAAATAGACTTGGAGAACTTTTAGTGCCAATAAATGCTTCATTTCATAACGTAAAAACAGACAAATCCCAAAACGATACTAAAATAATGATAAAAATGAGTTACTATTGGCACTTGGCCTTATTACATTTAGAAAGCGGGTAAGCCTAAATCTATTTGGTCTCAGGAGGGCCTTCCTCGTGTTGAATGTTTTCGTTGATCAAATCCTCTAGCTCGCGTAGGCTCATTAGTAAGAACGTATTTGCCAGATGTCCTTCTTTGTTTCCCTCAGCGCTCTGGCGGTCGTTTACTCTTTTCCTCACTTTTCGTTCCAATTCTAACAGGCTGTATTCCAGATAATCTAGCTTTTCGCTAGTCTTCAAGGCCCTTTCTTTCCATTCATTGATTTGGTCATCTGATGGATGATTCCTCCACCAGTCTAGAAAGATTGGGGGCATGTTAACCATTCCGAAGCTGGGGACCTCGTGCCTCATTTTCTGCAAAACAAAGGGTTAGACCTTACCCCCACCAGACTCGACTATTTATACATTTATGATCAGCATATCGGCATTTAGTTCTTCAAATAAATGCACAGAATGTGATGATGTCCATTTGGGTTTAGGGAAACCCTAGTGGACTTTTGGACAAGGCTATCTTAAAGGATCATTATGTGGACAACATAACTGACCTGGCTAGGTTTGACCATGATGCATGCGCAATTTAAACAGAGTAAGGTTTCTATGAGGTTTTAGACTGGTACCCTTGAGCGGACAACTCAAGGGGGAAGGCACGGAACTGTCGACTGCACCGCCGATCGACTAGTTTTACCGCAAATAAGCCTTTTCGAATTTAGGGGATTAATGATATAGGAAGGGTGCAACCACTCATCAAGCGTTTCTATAGTATTTGTTTGGCACGAGTGGAGTATGATGTTGAGCATCATTATGCAATAATTAAAAGCATGTTGACATATATTTGCACGTTAAGAATGCGATAAATACAGCATTTTTATAAATTAAAGCAGCAGTAAAGGAAGGAAACAAGAAGGATACGTCAGTTTTGCTTTTGAAGAAGAAATTAAGCGCTTAAAGGAATTAAACAAATAATTGCACATAAGGAGGGTACAAATTCACAAAAACGGTATGAAATGATAAAAGCCTAAATATCCCCAGCAGAGTCGCCATGCTGTCGCGCCCCCTTTTTTTCCTCGTGAAATCGGGTTCGTGACGTTTTGGTATGGGACAACTCTTTCCTTTTGGTAAAGGGGTTTGCATTTTTTGAAGAGTCGCCACCTAACGATTTAAGGTGCGTTAGGGCACCTATAGGGTTCATCTATAACTACGTTTGGTAACTAGAGATAGGGTAAGGGCTTGAAATTATACTAAGGGGAAGGTGTTAGGCACCCCTCAGGATCCACTAGTGTGGTTCCCGGCCAGACAATTTTTATGAATTCATACAATTAGCAAATAAACAAGTATGGCTCAGATAGTAGGGGATTTAAGTTTAAATACACAGACGTTTGAAAAATAAAACAATTAATGAAAAAAAAAAGATTTTGAAAAGAAGTACAATCTAAGCGTGTTTGTGAAATTAAAGGGTATCCTAGGTTGGTTAGCCTATAGGATCACTTCAGTACAATGCCCGGTAATCACTCCTTAGAAAGGGGCTACGCGAGGCATTAGCGCACCGGTCATCATATCCATATCTACCCTTTCCCGCCCCGTGAAGGTAATTAAAGCGAAGGTTGGTCTCGACCCCTATTGCATGCTGTTACCCGTCTCTTCCTATCAGTCCCAGAGGAATTTAGGACTCCTATCCTACAAGAAGGATGTTCTAGGCAGACCCTCATGTTTAAAGGCAAAATACTAAGGCGACATACAATAACAAGTAGGACTTCAATTAAGGGGAGCATGGAAGACAAACGAAAGGCTCAAATATACCTCCACAGGTAATGCACATAGACAGCATGACTCATACACAATTAAGGTCTGAATTTAAATCCTATGCATGGTATCTAAGTGAGAATAGCAGAACCAGATTTATCACATGACTCAGAAAAGAAGTCTGAATCAGGCTTGCCTACTGATTTTAACGGTTGAGAATTAGACACTAATCATAGAGATGATTCTGGTTTTATTTAAAGTTGATTACCTAAGGCTTGCCTAGGCGTAAAATAATGTGCAGCAGTTATTAAGAATTATTAAAACAGTGTGGAAATTATTTTACCCTAAGAGCATGCTTTTCTAGTTGATACGAATGCAGAGATTATTACCAGCTTTATTCAGAAAAAGACCACAATGTGAGATTATTTTTTTTTTACCTTTTCATGAATCAGTAGTTGACTAGGCGTCTTAAACAAAGTGCAAACAAGATCCTAGAACATGATATCTAATATGCACATGCAAATGGCAGGATTGTTAAAAACAGAATCCCTAAGGAATGATTTCCAATGTTGTTATTGTCCTAGGAGCAGGATTTCTAAGTGATAGACATAAACCATGGATTAGTGATGGATGAGATGCTGAAGCAAGAAAACATGGGTCCTAAGAGCATGATTTCTAATGCATGTATGTTCCTAAACATGGTTTCTATTGCACAATTAGGAATATAACCCTAGTAACATGTTTTCTACCCTCAACAACTATAGCATGCATATTTGCCCCATCCCTTTTCACTAGCCAACCCAATACTCGTTTACAACAAGTTATTACAGACTAACATTGAAATAAATTACATAAGTAGAAATGAAAAATAAGAAGTTACACTATAGGGAGCCTGATTAGGACTTCCTCCCTGAGTTATGTAATAAATCATCTCAAGTGCCAAGATTGTTTCATAGCTTTTCCTCACATCTAGGTGTGTCACAGTTCCCTAGGGACCTCAAGAGATCCCGGGCAGTGCTCACACCCAGATTGTATAACCAAGACAGAGTAAATGCAGTGTGGAAAGGCCAGCTTTTATGTGTCCAAGTTCAGAGGGAGCTCAAGGGTACCAAGGTAAGGCTCACACAAAAGGGGGCAAAACCTAGTGGTCTAGGAGTATATGTGAGAGTGCTTGACATAGATTTTAAAGAGTTGAGTTGGAAAAACAGTTTTGAAACAGCATGTCTGAAATAAGTTTAACAGAAGAGTTGCTTAGGGAAGAACAATTTGGAAAGGAGAAGGGGATAGGAGCAACAACAACTTGGAACAAGCCAGCATACACACAGAACAAGTTCAAAGAATAGTATCATTCCAACATTCACAGGCAGGGAATTAAGGGGTTGGGGACATAGAGGACCCAAATAAGAAACACATAAACATGGCTGAGCAGAGATGCATATAGACCAGCAAGTACAAAGAACAAGTAGGGACTGATTGGCCTTTAGAACACAAACAATTACATCAAAGAGTTAACAAGGGAATCATGCTTAAAATTAGAATAGTAATAAGACATAGGGACAGGGTATGGGAGTAGTCATGCAGGGGTCTATTACACATAATTAGTCATGACTTAGTGTTAATCAAGTACATTAGGAAACATACTAGTTGAGGGACATAAACAGGAACTCATGTAGACATGCTGATTGCATTTGAACAACAGAGGGCAGAACTTAAGCATGCTGAGTAAAGCAGTAAACAAGTAGTGCAATTAAACAACATGGGCCATTAAGTCAGTGCAGAAAGAGATAGGGATTGGCAAACAATGGAGCACATAGAGTTGACCTTCAGAATTGAACTAGGAACATACCAGTTAAGGAAGCAAAGTGCAGAAGAGTAAAGCGACTAGAGTTCCACAGTCTAGCCTTGGCTTTCAGCCGGCTAGACAAGCAGTAGCACAAGTAGTAGAGAAAGAAGAGAGAGTTTGAGTGTGTATGTGTGTGTTCTGAACTATGTCCGTGTCATGAGAGGTAAAACAAGAGTGTATATATAGCACTTTAGGAGTAGAACTAATAAGGTAAAGAGAATCAGAGTTCAATCAATTAAGGATAAATCAACCAATCACAGAATCAATTTCAATAGAGAAGTCCGGGAAAGACCCCTTTAATTGGGGAATAGTCAATTAACAGTCATAACAGGGTTCAATTAAGGTAATAATTCAAAACCATACCATATAGGGAGTCAGTAAGATCCCCAAATTACTGATAACTAATTAAGGAAAGTATAACCAATCAGGAAACAAGTAATATCCTAGCACACACTGATTTTAACAGGACAGTCATTTGAATCAGTAAAAAATCTTAGAGAATACTGATTTTAACAAGAAAGATTGCTCAAAACCCTAAAAGAAATTAATCACGCAAGGATCCCGAAGAATATTGATTTTTTAATAGGGAAGATAGTTCAAACCCCAAATAGAATCAGTTAATACATTGGGTTGACAGAAAAAATAAACAAATAACGGAGAACAGGTGAAAGAAAAAAAATCAGTGCAACAGACAGAAGCATCTAGAATTCACGCATATATAAGAGAATCATTCAAGATAGTGAAGAATACTTAGCTTAAACACCGAAAAGTTAGAAAAATCATTGAAGAAAAGTCTGATATGAACCCTAATTTCAAAAAGACTAAATGAAGTAGAAACTATTAATCAAACCAAGAGATTTTAAAGGAAAACACCCAATGATACTCGAATAATTACAGATCTATAAAGATCTTAGAAGATTTGAACAATAGTGAAACTAGGGCTTTCAGAAAAATAGTAGAGATGAAGAAAAATCGATTAAAAACTTATGGATATACCTAGATCTAAGACAGATATAAAGAAAAGTGGAAAATCTTAAGCGTTAGGGCTTTAGAAAACCCAAAGAAGATGAGAAAACCTTAGAACGTTACCGGTTTTAGCCGGAAAGTCATGGACCTTACTCGAACAACCATGGATGGTGGGAAAATGGCATGAAAGACCACGGATAGACTCTCGGAGAGTTTTGAACAAGACCTGGACTACATCACTTCGAGATCCTTCCATGAAATTACAAAAACGAGCAACCAGGATACGTAGGAGACAAGTATACGTCTCAAACAGCCATGGGAATCCATGGATCGAGTGAGGATCGAAGGGATTAGGGCTGGTTTGGGTGGCGGCGGCTAGGGTTTGGTCTAGGTCTCAGATGGAATTGGAGAGGAAAGGGGTTTTCAGGGCGGCTGTTTGGTGAAAATGACTTAGGGTTTCGGGGGTTAGGTTAGATAAAAAAGGAAGGTTTGTTTTGGACCGTTGATCTCTTGAGATCAACGGCCAAGATTGGTTCCGGCTGGGCGGGTTATAAAAGTGGGTTGGGTTAATTTGGTCTGGGATTCAATTGGGCCAGGGGTGTATTTGGTTATAATTGAAATACAAATGGGGCTATTATTTAAATAGCCATTTTTTTTTAATTTGTAAAAAAATAGTAGGTAATTTCTAAAAATAATTTAAAATGGCTAAAATGAAATATAATTGCAAAAATATATAAAAATTACCTTAGCCATATTTTGGCATAAATATATAAACCCAATAGATGAATTATCAAAACAATAATTTTGAGAATAATTATTGGGGATTTTATGGATAAAAAGGGAGAAAATAAATCAATTTAAAACCTTAAAATTATGGGAAAAATAATAAAAACATTGGGCATGCTTATATATGCATATATATATATATATATATATATATATATATATATATATATATATATATATATATATATATATATATATATATATATATATATATATANTAGCCAGTTTTCCTTTTTTTTTTAATTTGTAAAAAATAGTAGGTAATTTCTGAAAATAATTTAAAAATGCTAAAATGATTTAGAATACAAAATTAGTAATTTAAAAATACAGGATTCAATTTTATGCATATAAAACATAATTAAATTTTAAAAAGGCTAATATTGCAATTATGTGCAATATAACTTTAAAAGTACTAAATATAATTGCAAAAATATATAAAAATTACCTTAGCCATATTTTGGCGTAAATATAGAAACCCAATAGATGAATTATCAAAACAATAATTTTGGAAATAATTATTGGGGATCTTATGGATAAAAAGGGAGAAAATAAATCAATTTAAAACCTTAAAATTGTGGGAAAAATAATAAAAACCTTGGGCATGCTTATATATGCATATATATGCTATTTTGAAAGTATTTTGCATATTTAAAAATATATAGGGAAAAATTGGGTATCAACAGCTGCCCCTCTTTACCCGAGAAGGATGAAAGAGTTTTCGGGTAAAGAAACGATGGCCAATTTTGACCGAGCGAAATGGTTTGGGAAGATTTAGGCCGCACCCTGGCTTCTGAGCTGCCTACATATCCCTGGTTTCACAGGAATTAGGCCGTATGTAGTTCAGGATCCATCGGCGGAGTATACCGATGAAGCGACCTCAAGAACGGACGCAACATCTAGGGCTGGGTAAGCGAACGGTTTACGGGAATGGTTAGGTTTGATATGGCTGAGGGAACTGGAGCGGGATTGCTCCTGCTGGGATAGCCGTTGGTCACCGTTTTACCTGCAAATAGAAGCAATACAAGCGTATACTGTGCAAAAAATTAAACATGATGCAAATTCCCGTCGGACCATGAATGTTGTCTTTGGACGATGAGGATAATGTCCTTAGACCATGATGTCCTGGGCCATGGGTTGTATGATAAGGGATTCGCAGGCCATGAAATGTGGTTCTCGGGCTATGAGGATGGTGCCTCCTAACCATGACGCCTTTGAATAATGATATGCAAAAGATTGAAAGAGATCCTCAGGCCACGACATGGTGTTCTCGGGCTATGAAGATGGTGCCTCCGAATGATGACGCCTTTGGATGAGTTAGCGATATTTCAGCCCATGAAGGATGCAGTATGAGGCGATCTTTCAGCCCATGAAGGATGTGGTATGAGGCGATCTTTCAGCCCATGAAGGATTAGTATGTGGCAATCTTTCAGCCAGTCAGATGTAGTATGCGACGATCTTTCAGCCATGCAGATATAGTATGTGGCGATCTTTCAGCCATGTAGATGTAGTATCTGGTGATCTTTCAGCCATGCAGATGTAGTATGTGGCAATTTTTCAGCCATGCAGATGTAGTATGTGGCGATCTTTCAGCCATGCTGATGTAGTATGTGGCGATCTTTCAGCCATGCAGATGGAGTATGTGGCGATCTTTCAGCCATGCAGATGTAGTATGCGGCGATCTTTCAGGAATGCAATGCAGTATGTGGCGATCTTTCAGCCATGCAGATGCAGATGGAGGTAGAGCTTAACCTCGGAAGGCAGAATAGTAGCCTTATGCGATGCAGATGCAGATGGTGGTAGAGCTTAACCTCGGAAGGCAGAATAGTAGCCTTATGCAAATTGGAAGGCAGAATAGTAGCCTTATGCAAATTGGATGGCAGAATGGTAGCCTTATGCAATGCAGATGTAGATGGAGGTAGGGCTTAACCTCGAAAGGCAGAATAGTAGCCTTATGCAAGTCGGAAGGCAGAATAGTTGTCTTATTCAAATAAGAAGGCGGAATGGTAGCCTTATGCAATGCAGATGCAGATGGAGGTAGGGCTTAATCTCGGAAGGCAGAATAGTAGCCTTATGCAAGAAATAAAATAATAAATGACAGTGGAGTTTTCTTAGCTGAGAGCAGATTGCAGCGTTGTGATTACTGGGGGCATTGTGACTATGGAGCATTACTGGTGTGTGCTGATAGAAAACGTTGGCAAGTGCGATGGTTCGGAGAGTCGTATTCTTGAACAATGTTTGTTCCATGGGCATACAGTATGTTTCAACAATTTTGCAATCCTAGTGCCTGCATCCAAAGAAAAATCGTGAGTTTTGTAAAGGGGGAAGGTTAGTTCGTATCCCTGCTGGCTTTGCTTGACTCATTCGGCTTCGATCCGGTGATATCGTCTGTATCACTGGGGTGGCGTTGCTAAACAAAGTAGTTTTAATAATAAACATGCATGATTTTGTAAAGTATGACATAAATGTATAGTAAAAAATAGATTTAAGATGAACCGACGATTGTGACGTAGTTCAGGGCATTGCAACCTCTCCTGCCACGGAATTTTGAGGGTCCTCCTCAAAATTCTGCCCAGGTTTGATGGATTGACGTTTCTGACTGCTGCTCGTGCAGCGATCGGCTAAAATTACCTCGAAATTTTGAGGGTCCTCCTCAAAATTCTGCCCCAGTTTCCAATTGCGGGGGAGAATGAAATTTTTATTGAATTGTGACTGAACCCATAGGGCTGCCTACGTATCCCGTCTTAAACGGGAATCAGGTCAGGCGCAGTTCAATTTACATCATATAAGGAAAGCATAAAGATTACACATAGTAATGCTTGACTGCATCCGAATTGATCGGCTTTGGCCAGACTTATCCGTCCATTTCTGCAAGTATGAGGGCTCCTCATGTTAGAACCCGGCGAACCATGTATGGACCCTGCCAGTTGGGAGAGAACTTCCCTTTGGCTTCATCTTGCTGCGGAAAAATTTTCTTTAACACCAGCTGTCCCGTGTGTGAACTGTCTTGGCTACCACGTCGGGTATTCTACTACCTGAGAACCTTAGCGTTGATCTGTTTGGTGACTTCTTCCTTGATTTTCAAGCTCATATCGGGCTTGAACTTCCTGAGCTTTTGCTTTATCGGCGGACACACTGGATTGGTTGGCAGTTTGTGAGCCACAATAGACGTACTCAGACCAGTCATGTCATCATACGACCAAGCGAATATGTCCTCATACTCCTTTAGAAATTCTGTGTATTCTTTCTTCTCTGATGGCGACAGGTGAATGCTGATTCGCATTTCCTTGACGTGTTTTGAATCTCCTAGGTTGACAATTTTGGTCTCGTCCAGGTTGGACTTAGGTCTGTTTTCAAAGTTCTCAACTTCTTTGACAATCTCGTCAGGTATGCCATCTTTCTCTAAATCAATGTCTGTTTGTTGCATTGTTTCATTGCATGTCACAGTCATTGGTTCATCAAGAGAAGTAATAGTAATGCTGTATTGGTAAAGTAAGGAGGAAAATGATAGCAATAAATATTAATTTGTAAGAAAGATCAAACATACTTTTGATAAATTGAATAACTGTTTTGAACATCGGAGATCTTATTGCGGGAATTGAAAAATGCGAAAAGAAAATCATTTAGTAAATAAAATAGTGAATAATGCTTGTTTTAGCCTTTCTACACCGAGGCTCGTCGGGCTTTGGTGGTCCTGATGGTCCAATTCCTGAGATGGGCCCCTCTGCTCACAGCCTGTATGGAAGGGCCTTCCTCCCCTCCTCCTCGAGAATAACACAACAGTCCATATCGCTGCCCTCTAGAAACAAGTTCTTCACTGCTGCAAGTGCTTCTTCTTCATCTGACCCATAAATAATGTCGGCCTGTTGGAAGGTCTGCTCCAGATGCGATATTGGCTGCTCTAGTGGGTAGTAAGGACAGCGCCATGGTGGGGACCAGCTATTGAACTCTTCCCAGGTGTATTCATATCCTAAACCGAAGGTAGTGCCATGTTTCTTGAGTTTTATGGGTTTAGAGATTCCTTGGAGGTTCTTGCCGAGCCCTTTGCCAGGTTCGTACCCACTCCAACTCAGTATACTCTCGATTTTGCTATCCCACCATTTGTCTTTGTCGATAGCATTGACCCGTTCAATGTGGTGGTAAGTTTCTCCACCCAGCTTCCTTCTTCCCTCGATCGCCGGAATAGTCTGGCGACTGTATATAGGGTTGCTACCGTCGCCGTGAATGATCACTTCCTGGTGATTCCATTCGAACTTTACTGCCTGATGCAGCGTTGATGCTACGGCCCCAGCAGCATGGATCCATGGCCGTCCCAGCAGCAAGTTGTAAGACGCTGGTACATCTATTACCTGGAAATCGACCTCGAACCAGGTTGGTCCCATCTGCAGGCATAGACTAATCTCACCAATGGTGGACCTCTGAGAACCATCGAAGGCTTTCACATTGATTGCTCCATCCTTTATCTCATGCAGCCCTTTGCCCAACTTCTTGAGTGTTACCAGCGGACAAATGTTAAGACTAGAACCTCCATCGATCAGGATCCTGGTGATGAAATAATCTTCGCATTGCACGGTGATGTGCAGTGCTTTGTTGTGCCCCAGCCCTTCAGGTGGCAGCTCGTCCTCATGAAAGGTGATCTTATGGCTTTCCAGCACTTGTCCTACCATATTAGCCATTTCCCCGCTAGTGATGTTATTTGGTACGTACGCTTCATTCAGCACCTTCAACAAAGCATTCCTGTGCGTCTCAGAATTTTGCAGCAAAGAGAGAATGGATATTTGTGCTGGCGTCTTGTTCAACTGGTCGATGACCGAATACTCCTTGGCCTGTACTTTCCTCCAAAGGTCGTCCGGACCTGTCTCAATGAGGGGTGGCCGATTGGAGGCCTGCTTGCTTGATTCAGCTAGATGTTCAGGGGTATAGACTCTACCAGTTCTTGTCATACCCTGTGCTGCGACAGTTTCTTCAATCCTGACCTTGCCCTTCCTTCTCGCCTCGGCTGTATAGTCCCAGGGTATAGCATTTGTATAGAAGGGTGGCATGGTTGACATCGCCACTGGGATCGGCGCGGCTATCCTCACTTCGAATGGAACATGTGCCTTGGGTGGCAAGACTGCAACCTCAAATGGTGCGGGTGCATTTGCCGGAGACACGAATTCAACCTCAATTGGTACCGGTGTCTTTGCGGGTGGCGCTGCTTCAAACTCAAGAGGTATAGACATATTCACCTCAGCGTCCTCAGACGGTTGGATCTGGACTATGATTGGATTGAGAGTAATTGCCGGTTTCTTTGGGTCATCACCTTCTGCGATCAACCCGATTGATCCCTCGGGATCCCAGTCATCTTCTACTTCAATCATGTGGATACCTCCACCCTTATGGTCTGGCAGAGGATTGTTGCGGACGTTTGGAGCGGGTTCCTTTGCCACAATGATCTTGTTATCAATCAAAGACTGTATCTTGTCTTTCAAAGAGCGGCATTCATCGATGGTGTGCCCTTTCATGCCGGAGTGGTATGCACAGGACTTGTTTGGGTTAACCCATTGAGAAGGATTCTCAGGGGTTGCAGCAGGGATGGGGGTGACATAACCAGCAGCTTTGAGCTTCTCATACAGCTGGTCGATGGGTTCAGCGATGGCGGTATATTGTTTTGGAGGTCTGCGATCAAAATTAGGTCGAGGTCTAGGGAAGTTTTGGCGTGCAGGGGGTGATTGATAATGGGATGGTTGAGAATTATAAGTGTGGTAGACATGAGCGGGTTGGGAGTATCTGGGTGAAGTAGGTTGATATGTAGGAGGTGGAGATGATTGATAAGTTGGTGGCGGAGCTTGGTACGAGGGTGAGGGTGCTTGGTAATTTGGGGTTGGCTGGTATGTGAGTGGAGGTGTTGGGTAAGTTTGGTACTTGAGGGGAGACTTGGTCCTTTGTGCAACCATCACGGCCCCCACGTCCCTTTTCTTGGACACACCACCGGACTGTAAAGCCTTATTTGTAGCTTGCAAGGCTTCGAAATTTGTAACCATACCACTTTTAATACCTTCTTCAATTCTTTCACCTAATTTGATAATGTCGGAGAACTTGTGGTTCTCAATCATCATCAGCCGTTCATAGTACTGCGGGTCCTGAGCCCGGACAAAGAACTTGTTCATTTGCTCCTCTTCTAAGGCGGGTCTGACCTTAGCAGCTTCGGACCTCCAGCGAGTAGCATACTCGCGAAATGTCTCCGTGGGCTTCTTCTTCAAATTCTAGATATAGAACACGTCTAGTGCGTTCTCTGTATTAAATCTGAATCTATCCATAAAGTCAGATGCCATGCTCACCCAGCTTGACCATTTCTTGGGATCTTGGCTGATGTACCAAGACAATGCATCTCCTTTCAAACTCCTCATTAACAGCTTCATGCGGATCCTTTCATCCTTCCCTACTCCAACTAGCTTGTCGCAATAGGTCCTCAGATGGACCCTTGGATTACCCGTGCCATCAAATATTTCGAACTTAGGAGGTTTGTACCCCTCAGGCAGTTCGACATCAGTCTGTATGCAAAGGTCCTAATAGTTCAGCCCCTCGATTCCATTGCTTCCCTCGATGCCCTGAATCCGGCTGGTCAGTTTCTTAAGTTCCTCGGGCAAGTTTCTGGTAAGCAGATCCTTTTCATCAGACTCAGATGTGTATGAGATGGGTTGGGTGGAGTGTGGCATGGTCTCCACGTAGATAGGATTATTATGGTGGCCTGGTGTATGGGTGTGAAAATGGTCGTTTGTGGAGTTCTGAGGTTCTGGGATGAGTAGTGGAGTGTTGTTTGGGGTGTGCTAGGTGTTACATTAGTTCTTTGGTAGAGCAGCGTGATGGTGAGGTGAGGGATGATTTTGCTATTGTAGGATATTTTGAGGAGGTGTAGGGTTTTGAGTGTTGGGAAAGTTGATGTATGGAGTGTTGAGGGAAAATGACAGGTTTGCCAGATTTCGAACCTGATCGAGCTCTTTCTAGAATTTCAACAGTTTCTGTTTAAGGTGTGACAAATTCTCGTTAGGAACCCGAATACCCCGACCATCAGTGGCCTCTACCCGTTCAGTTGTGTTCTCCTTCCTGATGTTGTTTAAATCTTCCATTTTGCCTTTGTTCTTGCCTTTAGCGGGACTAAGAGGAGGAGTGGGTGGAGGGCCCCTAGATATTGTGAAATAGGATGATGATACCAGAGTGCACGAACTAACCTTTGGGGAGGGGAATAATAAAATGAAAGAAAACAATAAAACAAAAGGTAATCAAGTCAATGAGGATTACAAAAAGTATTTGCAATATTTAAACACATAGTGCAGGAATGTAAAGCGTGTCCTAATTTGGGAACCTCTTTGTGCTCGAGGTAGGCCTAGCGACAAATAGACTTGGAGAACTTTTAATGCCAATAAATGCTTCATTTCATAACGTAAAAACAGACGAATCCCAAAACGATACAGAAATAATGACAAAAATGAGTTACTATTGGCACTTGGCCTTATTACATTTAGAAAGCGGGTAAGCCTAAATCTATTTGGTCTCAGGAGGGCCTTCCTCATGTTGAATGTTTTCGTTGATCAAATCCTCCAGCTCGCGTAGGCTCATTAGTAAGAACGTATTTGCCAGATGTCCTTCTTTGTTTCCCTCAGCGCTCTGGCGGTCGTTTACTCTTTTCCTCACTTTTCGTTCCAATTCTAACAGGCTGTATTCCAGATAATCTAGCTTTTCGCTAGTCTTCAAGGCCCTTTCTTTCCATTCATTGATTTGGTCATCCGATGGAAGATTCCTCCACCAGTCTAGCAAGAGTGGGAGCATGTTAACCATTCCGAAGCTGGGGACCTCGTGCCTCATTTTCTGCAAAACAAAGGGTTAGACCTTACCCCCACCGGACTCGACTATTTATACATTTATGATCAGCATATCGGCATTTAGTTCTCCAAATAAATGTACAGAACGTGATGATGTCCATTTGGGTTTAGGGAAACCCTAGTGGACTTTTGGACAAGGCTATCTTAAAGGATCATTATGTGGACAACATAACTGACCTGGCTAGGTTTGACCATGATGCATGCGTAATTTAAATAGAGTAAGGTTTCTATGGGGTTTTAGACTGGTACCCTTGAGCGGAAAACTCAAGGGGGAAGGCACGGAACTGTCGACTGCACCGCCGATCGACTAGTTTTACCGCAAATAAGCCTTTTCCGAATTTAGGGGGTTAATTATATAGGAAGGGCGCAACCACTCATCAAGCATTGCTATAGTATTTGTTTGGCACGAGTGGAGTATGATGTTGAGCATGATTAAGCAATAATTAAAGGCATGTTGACATGTATTTGCATATTAAGAAAGCGATAAATATAACAGTTTTATAAATTAAAGCAGTAGTAAAGGAAGGAAACAAGAAGGATACGTCAGTTTTTCTTTTGAAGAAGAAATTAAACACTTAAAGGAATTAAACAAATAATTGCACATAAGGAGGGTACAAATTCACAAAATGGTATGAAATGGTAAAAGCCTAAATATGTCGCCATGCTGTCGCGCCCCCTTTTTTTCCTCGCGAAATCGGGTTCGTGACGTTTTGGTATGGGACAACTCTTTCCTTTTGGGAAAGGGGTTTGCATTTTTTGAAGAGTCGCCACCTAACGATTTAAGGTGCGTTAGGGCACCTATAGGGTTCATCTATAACTACGTTTGGTAACCAGAGATAGGGTAAGGGCTTGAAGTTATCCTAAGGGGAAGGTGTTAGGCACCCCTCAGGATCCACTAGTGTGGTTCCCGGCCAGACAATTTTTGTGAATTTATACAATTAGCAAATAAACAAGTATGGCTCAAATAGTAGGGGATTTAAGTTTAAATACACAGATGTTTGAGAAAAAAAAACAGCTAATGAAAAAAAAAATTGAAAAGAAGTACAATCTAAGCGTGTTTGTGAATATAAAGTGGTGTTCTAGGTTGGTTAGCCTATAGGATCACATCAGTACAATGCCCGGTAATCACTCCTTAGAATGGCGCTACCGTGGCATTAGCGCACAGGTCATCATTTCCATATCTACCCTTTTGCCGCCCCGTAAAGGTAGTTAAAGCGAAGGTTCGTCTCGACCCCTATTGCATGCTGTTACCCGTCCCTTCCTATCAGTTCCGGAGGAATTTAGGACTCATATCCGATAAGAAGGAAGTTCTAGACAGACCCTCAAGTTTAAAGGCAAAATACTAAGGCGACATACAATAACAAGTAGGACTTCAATTAAGGGGAGCATGGAAGACAAACGAAAGGCTCAAATATACCTCCACAGGTAATGCACATAGACAGCATGACTCATACACAATTAAGGTTTGAATTTAAATCCTATGCATGGTATCTAAGTGATAACAGCAGAACCAGATTTATCACATGACTCAGAAAAGAAGTCTGAATCAGGCTTGCCTACTGATTTTAACAGTTGATAATTAGACACTAATCACAGAGATGATTCTTGTTTTATTTAAAGTTGATTACCTAAGGCTTTCCTAGGCATAAAATAATGTGCAACAGTTATTCAGAATTATCAAAACAGTGTGGAAATTATTTTACCCTAAGAGGATGCTGTTCTAGTTGATACGAATGCAGAGATTATTACCAGCTTTATTCAGAAAAAGTGAGATTATATTTTTTTTATTTACCTTTCCATGAATCAGTAATTAACTAGGCGTCTTAAACAAAGTGCAAACAAGATCCTAGAACATGATATCTAATATGCACATGCAAATGGTAGGATTGTTAAAAAACAGAATCCCTAAGGCATGATTTCTAAACGCGCACAAGAGTTGCAGAATTATTGAAAGGTGACTTCTGAAAGTACGAGAGTAACAGCTTTTATGCCAATGTTTCTATTGTCCTAGGAGCAGGATTTCTAAGTGATAGACATAAAACATGGATTAGTGATGGATGAGATGCTGAAGCAAGAAAACATGGGTCCTAAGAGCATGATTTCTAATGCATGTATGAACCCTAAACATGGTTTCTATTGTACAATTAGGAATATAAACCGAATAACATGTTTTCTACCCTCAACAACTATAACATGCATATTTACCCCATCCCTTTTTCACTAAACAACCTAGTACTCGTTTACAACAGGTTATTACAGACCAACATTGAAATGAATTACATAAGTAGAAATGAAAAATAAGAAGTTGCACTATAGGGAGCCTTATTAGGACTTCCTCCCTGAGTTATGTAATAAATCATCTCAAGTGCCAAGATTGTTTTACAGTTTTTCCTCACATCTAGGTGTGTCACGGTTCCCTAAGGACCTCAAGAGATGTGACGACCCGACCCGTCGTCACGTGAGTTACCACCCCGTTTCCCCTATGTTATGCTTCTTCATGTTTCATTATAAGTATTTGATGTGTTAGAGTGGATATGGAATGGTTTTGATAAGAAATGAGACACTTAGTCTCTTTTAAGAAGGCTTAAGTTGGAAAAGTCAACCGGATGTTGACTTTTGTGTTAGAGGGCTCGGATGTAAATTCCGGTTATTTGGTTAGCTTCGGGGATGATTTGTGACTTAGGAGTGTGATCAAAAGTGATTTTGGAGGTCCGGAGTAGAATTAGGCTTGAATGGGCAAAGTTAGAATTTTAGCGAATTCCGGTCGATAGGTGAGATTTTGACCCGAGGGTCGGAATGGAATTCCGAGAGCTGCAGTAGCTTCGTTAGGTGATTTGGGATGTGTGTGCAAAATTTCAGGTCATTCGGAGGTGTTTTGGTTGGGTTTTTGATCGAATGCGGTTTTTGGAAGTTTTGGAAGAACTTAGGCTTGAATTCGATGAAAAATGATGGTTTTAGCATTGTTTGAGGTGTTTTGATGATTGGAGCAAGTTTGAATAATGTTTTAAGATGTGTTGGTACCATTGGTTGAGGTCCTGGGGGCCTCGGGGTGATTTCGGATGGTTAACGGGATGAAAATTGAAGTTGGAGATTGCAGGTTCATATCTGGTATCTGGTATTTTCGCTTCTGCGGAAATGGACCGCAGAAGCGGCCACGCAGAGGCGAAGGGAGGATCGCAGAAGCGACTCTTGGGCCTGGTGTTGTTTTCGCAGAAGCGGTTAGGGAAACCGCATCTGCGAAGCCGCAGATGCGAAAGAGAGACCGTAGAAGCGGTTTTGGATTTTTAGAAGATTCTGCAGAAGCGGAAAGATAACCGCAGAGGCGGTAGTCACAGAAGCGACAAAGGACTGCAGAAGCGGAAATAACTGATCAGAAGTGGGTTTTAATCCCTTCGCGAAATTTTACCGAAAACATATTTTTAACTTCGGACTTGGGGTGTTCTTGAGCGATTTTGAAGAGGAAATTCAAGGACTTCGATCAGGTAAGCATTCTTGGACTTAGAACACAATTTTATCATGCAAATACATGGAATTACACTGAAAACTCAAGGAATTAAGGTCAAAAATGGTGGTTTAGGGCTTGAAACCTAAGAGAACAAAAAGGGGAATTTGAGGGGTCATTTGGACTCCGATTTTGGTGTTCTTTATATGTATAGACTCGTGGCGAGATTAGGAATCCAGTGATGTAAAATTTATAATTTTTCGAGAAGTGGGCCCGAGGCTCGGGTTTTGCCAACTTCGTGATTTTTGATGTTTTTCGAGTCTTTTCGATTGGGTTATATTCCCTTAGCATATTGTGACGTATTCGTTGTGGTTTTAGTCAGATTCGACGCACGAAGAGGTGAATTCGAAAGGCAAGGGCATAGCAAGCTAGGACCTTAGCCGGCTTGAGGTTAGTAATAAATGTAAATGTTGTGTTGAGGGTTCGAAACCCCGAATTTGCACAACGTAGTGCTGTGTGAGGTGACTTGCACGCCGGATAACGGGCGTGGGGTAGAGCACCGTCAGTTATTGTGACTTGGTCTGTCCCGCTTAATAAAATTGATACCTATTTGATTGTAGATTTGTAATATCCTTATAAAAATGGATTAAGTGTCGTAATTGGGCTTCGTGCCAACTACTTGAATCCTTCAGGGATTATTTTAATGGTTTCTTACCATATTTATAAATATTAAACTCAGTCCTGGTATTTAATACCGTGTTTGAAATCTCAGCCATTTTCTTAAATTCGAAATTAAGTTAATATTTTTAAATGAAGTTGGGCTGAATATTTTTATACTATTGTGTGATTTTTAGACTGAGTATGGGATCGGGCTGCACGCCGCAGCAGTATTATAATGATACTGATATGAGGCCAAGGGCCTGTTTGATGCCACAAGATGGCTTATTATTGCGCTTGGGCCGCAAGGGCCCCTCCCGAAGTCTGCACACCCCCAGTGAGCGCCGTCGACATTAAATAAATGGAGCGGGCTGCACGGCCGCAGCGGAGTACTGGAGGTACCGGTTTATGTGTTGCATTGCATACTTGATTGCCATTTACTTATTTGTCTGTTGTGATATTTCTATAATTGTATTCATTAGTTTATTGAGTTGATATGATTTAGATTGAGCTGCTGTAATTATAGCTTACTTTGTGCCTGTCGAGGATTTCTTACTCTCAACCCTTATTTATGTTTATTACTTTCTGAGTTGGAAGTACTCACAATACTCCCTGCACCTTGTGTGCAGATCCAGGTACACCAAAGGGTGAGTGAGGGCTTGTTAGCTGAGCAGCGGTTATCTGGGAGTGTCGAGGTAGCTGCATGGCGTTCGCAGCCTTGATCTCTCCCTTCTATCTTTCATTATTTATTCGTATTATTTTCCTAGTCGGACTTGTAATAGGTGAACAATCTGCTTCTAGAGGCTCATGTTCGTGACACCAGATTCTGTGGGCTATTTAGTATTTTA
>NW_017671854.1:103725-106516 GCF_001879085.1 Nicotiana attenuata
TGCATGGCGTTCGCAGCCTTGAACTCTCCCATCTATCTTTATCCTTTTATTCGCATTTTTCCTAGACAGACTTGTGATAGGTGAATATTCTTTATTAGAGGCTCATGTTCGTGACACCAGATTCTGTGGGCAGATTAGTATTTTTATTTTGGGGTTTCGAATGTTAGAAATTATTTCAGAAATTCCGCATTTAATTTGGTATTTTAGTTGTGAATATTTATTTATCCTCTAGGATTAATCGGTCAAGGTTGTCTAAATGGTCGGGCTTGCCTAGCAGTGCGTTGGGCGCCATCACGATCGGGGTTGGGTTGTGACAAGGTGGTATCAGAGCCTAGGTTACTTGGTCTCGCGAGTCATGAGCCGGTTTAGTAGAGTCTCGTGGATCGGTACGGAGACGTCTGTACTTATCCTCGAGAGGCTGCAGAACCTTTAGGATAACTTCACATTCTTGAATTCTTATCGTGCGTTCTTGATTCAGCTTGAAAAGAAACTCTTGAAATTCATTCGACGTGTTCGTATGCGCGCGTGAGCGCTCAGTAACAGATGTGCCTTGATGGCTTGTGATGTCCCGATCGAGGGGCGAGATGTAATCTCTGTGAGTTTATGTTGGGCCAATCTGGAGGACTTGAGGCCGGATCTTTCCTATGGCTTGAGCACTGAGATGCTGATTGTGTGGGCAGTGTTTCGAACTTATATGTTCGGCATTGTCCCCATTAGCGGGAATGATAGTTGGGTAGCTATGTGTGAGTACGTTAGCACTGCGAGAGGTATCTATATGACTTGGAAGTGGCGAGGAAGGCCTGCTGGATGATAGAAGAACTATTAGGTGTTTGAATTTCCATCGTGATTCGAGGTATAGCTCCGAGTTATGGGCGTGTGAAGAATCTTTTCAAGATCCTAGTTGGGAGTGAAGTAAGTTGCATGTTACGGTATGAGTTCAGACTCAGGAAGACGAAGTACCTGTGTAATGTGTATAATGGTGGAAGACATATAGAAATGTTATATTGAGGCGAAAACGGGTGGGTTATCTCCCGTGGAGTATTCTAAAGTGGTGTGATCCTTATGTGTATATTAGGATATCTCATTTACAAGTAAAGAAAATGTGTTGAAATCTAAATTGGTCGCTTAGGGAGTGGGTGTATCTGTCGCGAAGGTGAAGGTGAGAATTGCAGAAGAGTTAAATTCTAACTGATCTATGATTTCACAAGCCTATAGAGGATTTGAGTTAATCTCACTATGATATCATGAAAGCAATAGAGTACATGCGTAGGATTTATTGAGTGCGTTTTGATCTATGGCTTCGAGCCAAGTTGGGGAGTTTGCTATTGATTAAGTTTTTGCACGGCTAGGTGCTATGTTCGTTCCAGTTTGAGGCGCGTTGGTGAGTTAGTTGTGGCTTGCGGAGATTGGGGTCGAGGATGGCTGTGAAGGAATTTATTTTTATTTTCAAAGGTTATACGGTACCTCGTATGTGTGTGAGAATCACAGAATTTGTTAAGTTGCTGCTAGTAAAGGGCGCTCGGTGTATAGAGTAGGGAGATGCGTGCTTGTAATGTGACGAGGTCATATCTTGCGGTGTCGGAGTGCTAACGAGGCACGGGTGGTTCTGTTCATTTGACCAGGCTAAATGCAGTTAAATAGAGTAAATGACTCTCGAGAATGGTACTAATGTGGTCGAGATTCTACATGTGACAATTGGGTATCTTGAATTTGTATATGTGATTAGAACTGAGTCTCCATTGGGAGAGGTCAAGATGTGTAATTTTTCTATGTCAATTATGGCCTCCTATGTAGCACTATCAGGAAGGTGCAAGTAATGGTTCGGAATTCGTATATGTTCTAGGATGTTTTGATTTGCGATGTAGCAGTTGGAAGGTACGAAATAGTTTGTGGGATGTGAGACAGCATGGTCTCGTGATTCAAATTCACTCGGGGTGAGTGCGGATGGATGGTGTTATATGTTGAATGCAGTTACTATTATTTCTAGGGCAATCAGGGTAAGTCGAAAGAAGATGGATTGGTTAGCCAAATATCTGTTGGCATATTGGTGGTAGAGATCAATTCCTTCAGCATGATCAGGTTACGCGTGTGATTTGCGGCAGTTCAGGTGAGGCCCGTCGTCCTTCATAAACGATGTTATTCGAGAGTACTCCATTATTATGGGTCTGTGACGTGTAGGCGGATCCCGAAAGGGTTATGGTGGGTTAGACCACTACTTAGAGATTTGCATATTCTACGGTTATGAGAATTCACCTGTGTGTTGCTATGGTTCTCCTGAAGTGAGTTAAGTGGGAAGTTTTATATGATGAAGTGTTAATCTAATAATGGTTCCGAAGTTGTGATGAAGAGCGTGTCCTATCGTATGTGGGCATGTTGGGTGCAATGAGTGGTATGGAATTTGAAGTGAAGATAGAGGTAACAGCTCGGTATGGACAAGGATGTCACGAGCTCGGATGAGCAGGGAAGTAGTTTCGACATTTAAGGTAAGTCGGTATTGTCTTCAGCATCACCTGAGAACGGTGTTTTGTGAAAAGGCTTTGCATCCTGTTTGATAATTCCTGATCGCTTTTCAGCGTTAGTGCGGCCGATGGTTTGGAGGTACGACCCAGTTATCTGTAATGGTAGGTTGTGGGAGGGTGTCCCACAGGAAGAGTGTGTAAGTATAGCTGTTAGTCACTTGATTTATTGGAGACTTGAACCAAGTATGAAGGTTGTGTTAATATCGTTGAATTGAGAATATATGCCCGGAGGGCACTCAGTCTATTGAGTTGTGGACTACGGATGATTCCTC
>NW_017671854.1:107604-154699 GCF_001879085.1 Nicotiana attenuata
GCACTTAGCATACTTGTGTACCGAAATTCGGTATTTTATATTAATGAGCAATTTAGCTTGATGTACACCTCTTTAGGTGAGTGTTATGTGTGGATCGGGTGGCACGCCGCCATGAGTGTGTTATTTGGATCGGGTTGCGCGCCGCAACAGTATGATATTGAGCATGGTTTTCTATATGCTATTTTTGTATGCCTTGCTTCTTAGTTTTTCTAAGGAGAGCACATAGTAGTGCGTGAGTTAGGCAGTTCCTTTCAGAGTTCTTTTCTTTTTGTACCGCGTTCGTATCGGTAGCCTATCGGCGCTTTGTGGCATCATATGAGACTTTTAATTATGTCTGGGGTGGCTTATTGCCCGAGCAGTTCGTACTGGGTGAGACGAGATTATTGAATTCGATCTCAGTGCAATCTGAGCAGATGAAGTAAATTAAGGGGGCTAAGACCATTATTTGGTTCAGAATGAGGTGATAGTTTTTGCCAGAAGTATAGACCCAACGAATGGTTGGTTTGGCAGTGTCATGAATTCATACAGATCTCATCCGTCGTGTCGGTATTGGAAGAATTTGAACAAGACCTATGTAGGTCATGCATAGCATGGGATGTGTAATGATTCTCTTTGGCTCCAGACATCAATTGAGCATGGTTGCCGATTTCAAGCATAGTGACTAGAGGTGTTCCAGGTGGAAGTAGTATTTAGATAGGATCGCGCGTTGCAACAAAGCCGTGTGGAAACATGACCTTGCGGGTCAAACTTGTGTGTTCTATTCTATGATGTGAGACAGGGTCTCAGCCTTGTGTTGTGGCAGTTCTGATGAGCTTGAGGTACCGCTCTTTCGTTTGAGTCATTTTCATGATTTGAGTATGTTCAGACCGTTTCTTAATGGTACGCATATTATGCAAGTTGTGGCTTAGGCCGGTATTGAGGTGTCATATCACCAGAGTGGTGTGTTGGATTTGAGGATCGTTGGGGTCACTAATGAATACGAACGGATTCGATTTCAATATGTTGGAAGGGTAATGTCGAGCTTCGACTCAGAAAAAAAAATTTGATGTAGTATTTGCCAAAGGAGAAGTGGTTTCATGAATGGTTGATCTGAGAAATGGTGATGGCTTACTGCGCGTTTTAGTTAACAGTTGCAGTATATGTAAAGGTGTTGGAATGAGACTTTGGCTAATAAGAGATTTCTATTGGTACTTGGTTGTTGTGGGCAGTTGCGTGTGTTTGAGTTATTGGTATCTCATATAATTGCACCCGAGGTTGCAGGCATGGTCTATTACAGCTGGTTTAGGCTTATTTTGAATATAGATGTGAGGTTCTTATCTTGTGTATGATTTCGGAAAGTGCAGGGTGGTTCTATGGTTTATGGACTAGATGGATTGTGAAAATTTCAGCTATGTTGTGTTATCGGGCCTATGCGAGATAGGGTGACGTGGGATCACCCCGGTTATATGCACGGTAAAGTTATTCAGCTGTTGGTTGGCTTCTAGAACAACTCTGGGTACGCTCGAGGACGAGCGTTTGTTTAAGTTGGGGAGGATGTGACGACCCGACCCGTCGTCACGTGAGTTACCGCCCTGTTTCCCCCATGTTATGCTTCTTCATGTTTCATTATCAGTATTTGATGTGTTAGAGTGGGTTTGGAATGGTTTTGATTAGAAATGAGACACTTAGTCTCTTTTAAGAAGGCTTAAGTTGGAAAAGTCAACCGCATGTTGACTTTTGTGTTAGAGGGCTCGGATGTGAATTCCGGTGATTTGGTTAGCTTCGGGGGATGATTTGTGCTTAGGAGTGTGATCAAAAGTGATTTTGGAGGTCCGGAGTAGAATTAGGCTTGAATTGGCAAAGTTAGAATTTTAGCGAATTCCGGTCAATAGGTGAGATTTTGATCCGAGGGTCGGAATGGAATTCCGAGAGCTGCAGTAGCTTTGTTAGGTGATTTGGGATGTGTGTGCAAAATTTCAGGTCATTCGGAGGTGTTTTGGTTGGGTTTTTGATCGAATGCGTGTTTTGGAAGTTTTGGAAGAACTTAGGCTTGAATTCGATGAAAAATGATGGTTTTAGCATTGTTTGAGGTGTTTTGATGATTGGAGCAAGTTTGAATAATGTTTTAAGATGTGTTGGTACCTTTGATTGAGGTCCTGGGGGCCTCGGGGTGATTTCGGATGGTTAACGGGATGAAAATTGAAGTTAGAGATTGCAAGTTCATATCTGGTATCTGGTATTTTCGCTTCTGCGGAAATGGACCGCAGAAGCGGTCACGCAGAGGCGAAGGGAGGATCGGGGAAGCGACTCTTGGGCCTGGTGCTGTTTTCGCAGAAGCGGTTAGGGAAGCCGCATCTGCGAAGCCGCAGATGCGGAAGAGAGACCGCAGAAGCGGTTTTGGATTTTTAGAAGATTCCGCAGAAGCGGAAAGATAACCGCAGATGCGGTAGTCGCAGAAGCGACAAAGGACCGCAGAAGCGGAAATAACTGATCAGAAGTGGGTTTTAATCCCTTCGCGAAATTTTACCGAAAACATATTTTTAACTTCGGACTTGGGGTGTTCTTGAGCGATTTTGAAGAGGAAATTCAAGGACTTCGATCAGGTAAGCATTCTTGGACTTAGAACACAATTTTATCATGCAAATACATGGAATTACACTGAAAACTCAAGGAATTAAGGTCAAAAATGGTGGTTTAGGGCTTGAAACCTAAGAGAACAAAACGGGTAATTTGAGGGGTCATTTGGACTCCGATTTTGGTGTTCTTTATTATAGACTCGTGGCGAGATAAGGAATCCGGTGATGTAAAAGTTATAATTTTTCGAGAAGTGGGCCCGGGGCTCGGGTTTTGCCAACTTCGTGATTTTCGATGTTTTTCGAGTCTTTTCGATTGGGTTATATTCCCTTAGCATATTGTGACGTATTCGTTGTGGTTTTGGTCAGATTCGACGCACGAAGAGGTGAATTCGAAAGGCAAGGGCATAGCAAGCTAGGACTTTGGCCGGCTTGAGGTTAGTAATAAATGTAAATGCTGTGTTGAGGGTTTGAAACCCCGAATTTGCACAACGTAGTGCTATGTGAGGTGACTTGCACGCCGGATAACGGGCGTGGGGTAGAGCACCGTCAGGGATTGTGACTTGGTCCGTCCCGCTTAATAAAATTGATACCTATTTGATTGTAGATTTGTAATATCCTTATAAAAATGGATTAAGTGTCGTAATTGGGCTTCGTGCCAACTACTTGAATCCTTCAGGGGTTATTTTAATGGTTTCTTACCATATTTATAAATATTAAACTCAGTCCTGGTATTTAATACCCTGTTTGAAATCTCAGCCATTTTCTTAAATTAGAAATTAAGTTAATATTTTTAAATGAAGTTGGGCTGAATATTTTTATACTATTGTGTGATTTTTGGACTGAGTATGGGATCGGGCTGCACGCCGCAGCAGTATTATAATGATACTGATATGAGGCCAAGGGCCTGTTTGATGCCACAAGATGGCTTATTATTGCGCTTGGGCCGCATGGGGCCCCTCCCGGAGTCTGCACACCCCCAGTGAGTGCCGTCGACGTTAAATAAATGGAGCGGGCTGCACGGCCGCAGCGGGGTACTGGAGGTACCGGTTTATGTGTTGCATTGCATACATGATTGCCATTTACCTTTTTGTCTGTTGTGATATTTCTATAATTGTATTCATTAGTTTATTGAGTTGATATGATTTAGATTGAGCTGCTGTAATTATAGCTTACTTTGTGCCTGTCGAGGATTTCTTACTCTCAACCCTTATTTATGTTTATTACTTTCTGAGTTGGAAGTACTCACAATACTCCCTGCACCTTGTGTGCAGATCCAGGTACACCAAAGGGTGAGTGAGGGCTTGTTAGCTGAGCAGCGGTTATCTGGGAGTGTCGAGGTAGCTGCATGGCGTTCGCAGCCTTGATCTCTCCCTTCTATCTTTCATTATTTATTCGTATTATTTTCCTAGTCGGACTTGTAATAGGTGAACAATCTGCTTCTAGAGGCTCATGTTCGTGACACCAGATTCTGTGGGCTATTTAGTATTTTACTTTGGGATTTTCGAATGTTAGAGATTATATCAGAATTTCCGCACTAAATTGGTATTATAGTAGTGAACATTTATTTATTTAATTAGATTATTTGGCTAAGGTTGTGTAAATGGTCGGGCTTGCCTAGCAATGTGTTGGGCGCCATCACGACCGGGGTTTGGGTCGTGACAAGAGATCACGGGCAGTGCTCACACCCAGATTGTATAACCAAGATAGAGTAAGTGCAGTATGGAAAGGCCAGCTTTTATGTGTCCAAGTTCAGAGGGAGCTCAAGGGTCCCAAGGCAAGGCTCACACAAAAGGGGGCAGAACCTAGTGGTCTAGGAGTATATGTGAGAGTGCTTGACATAGATTTAAAAGAGTTGAGTTGGAAAAATAGTTTTGAAACAGCATGTCTGAAATAAGTTTAACAGAAGAGTCGCTTAGGGAAGAACAGTTTGGAAAGGAGAAGGGGATAGGAGCAACAACAACTTGGAACAAGCCAGCATACACACAGAACAAGTTCAAAGAATAGTATCATTCCAACATTCACAGGCAGAGAAGTAAGGGGTTGGGGACATAGAGGACCCAAATCAGAAACACATAAACATGGCTGAGCAGAGATGCATATAGACTAGCAAGTACAAAGAACAAGTAGGGATTGATTGGCCTTTAGAACACAAACAATTACATCAAAGAGTTAACAAGGGAATCATGCTTAAAATTAGAATAGTAATAAGACGTAGGGACAGGGTATGTGAGTAGTCATGCAGGGGTCTATTACACATAATTAGTCATGACTTAGTGTTAATCAAGTACATTAGGAAACATACTAGTTGAGGGACATAAACAGGAACTCAAGTAGACATGTTGATTGCATTAGAACAAGAGAGGGCAGAACTTAAGCATGCTGAGTAAAGCAGTAAACAAGAAGTGCAATTAAACAACATGGGCCATTAAGTCATTGCAAAAAGAGACAGGGATTGGCAAACAATGGAGCACATAGAGTTGAGCTTCAGAATTGAACTAGGAACATACCAGTTAAGGAAGCAAAGTGCAGAAAAGTAAAGCGAGTAGAGTTCCACGGTCTAGCTTTCGCTTTCAGCCGGCTAGACAAGTAGTAGCACAAGTAGTAGAGAAAGAAGAGAGAGTTTGAGTGTATGTGTGTGTGTTCTGAACTATGTCCGTGTCTTGAGAGGTAAAACAAGAGTGTATATATAGCACTTTAGGAGTAGAACTAATAAGGTAAAGAGAATCAGAGTTCAATCAATTAAGGATCAATCAACCAATCACAGAATCAATTTCTATAGAGAAGTCCAGGAAAGACCCCTTTAATTGGGGAATAGTCAACTAACAGTCATAACAGGGTTCAATTAAGGTAATAAATCAAAACCATACGATATAGGGAGTCGGTAAGATCCCCAAATTACTGATAACTAATTAAGCCAAGTATAACCAATCAGGGTCACAAATAAGGAAACAAGTAAAATCCTAGCACACACTGATTTTAACAGGATAGTCATTTGAATCAGTAAAAAATCTTAGAGAATACTGATTTTAACAAGAAAGATTGCTCAGAACCCTAATAGAAATTAATCACGCAAGGATCCCGAAGAATACTGATTTTTTAATAGGGAAGATTGTTCAAACCCCAAATAGAATCAGTTAATGCATTGGGTTGACAGAAAAAATAAACAAATAACGGAGAACAGGTGAAAGAAAAAAATCAGTACAACAGACAGAAGCATCCAAAATTCACGCATATATAAGAGAATCATTCAAGATAGTGAAGAATACTTAGCTTAAACACCGAAAAGTTAGAAAAATCTTTGAAGAAAAGTCTGATATGAACCCTAATTTCAAAAAGAGTAAACGAAGTCGAAACAATTAATCAAACCAAGAGATTTTAAAGGAAAACACCCAATGATACTCGAATAACTACAGATCTATAAAGATCTGAGAAGATTCGAACAATAGTGAAATTAGGGTTTTCAGAAAAATAGTAGGGATGAAGAAAAATCGGTTAAAAACTCATGGATATACCTAGATCTAAGACAGATCTAAATAAAAGTGGAAAATCTTAAGATTTAGGGTTTCAGAGAACCATGAGAAGATGAGAAAACCTTAGAACGTTACCGGTTTTAGCCGGAAAGTTATGGACCTTACTCGAACAACCATGGATGGTCGGAAAATGGCATGAAAGACCACAGATAGACTCTCGAAGAGTTTTGAACAAGACCTGGACTAGATATCTTCGAGATCCTTCCATGAAATCACGAAAACGAGCAACCGAGATACGTCGGAGACAAGTATACGTCTCAAACAGCCATGGGAATCCATGGATCGAGTGAGGATTGAAGGGATTAGGGCTGGTTTGGGTGGCACCGGCTAGGGTTTGGTCTAGGTCTCAGAGAGAATTGGAGAGGTAAAGGGTTTTCAGGGCGGCTGTATTGTGAAAATGACTTAGGGTTTCGGGGGTTAGGTTAGATAAAAAAGGAAGGTTTGTTTTGGACCGTTGATCTCTTGAGATCAACGGCCAAGATTGGTTCCGGGCTGGGCGGGTTTTAAAAGTGGGTTGGGTTAATTGGGTCGGGGTTTCAATTGGGCCAGGGGTGTATTTGGTTATAATTGAAACACAAATGGGGCTATTATTTAAATAGCCAGTTTTTTTTTAACTTGTAAATAAATAGTAGGTAATTTCTGAAAATAATTTTAAAATGCTAAAATGATTTAGAATACATAATTAGTAATTTAAAAATACAGGATCCAATTTTATGCATATAAAACATAATTAAATTTTGAAAAGGCTAATATTGCAATTATATGCAATTTAACTTTAAAAGTACTAAATGTAATTGCAAAAATATATTTTGGCATAAATATTGAAACCCAATAGATGAATTATCAAAACAATAATTTTAGAAATAATTATTGGAGATTTTATGGATAAAAGGGAGAAAATAAATCAATTTAAAACCTTAAAATTATGGAAAAATAATAAAAACCTTGGGCATGCTTATATATGCATATATATGCTATTATGAAAGTATTTTGCATATTTAAAAATATATAGGAAAATATTGGGTATCAACAAGGGGTTGTCTATGTGTTCCAGATGTAGCAGGGCTACGAGACAGGATTATGTCAGAGGCACATTATTCGTGGTACTCCATTCATCCTGGGTTGATGAAGATATGTCATGACATTAAGGATGTGTACTGGTGGAATGATATTAAAATGAACATTGTTGAGTTTGTCGCCCAGTGCCCTAGTTCCCGGCATGTAAAGATAGAGCACCAGAAGCCCGGAGGGCTAATGCAGACTATAGAGATCCCGACGTGGAAATGGGGGGCGATAATCATGGACTTTGTCACGGGTTTACCTCAACCTATATAGGTGATAGTCGATATGCTCACGAAATATGCTTATTTCCTACCGGTCAAATCTACATATATAGTAGAATATCATGCAAAGTTATATAGTAAGGAGATAGTGTGGCTACACGGAGTACCATTATCTATTATATCTGACCATGGGGCCCAGTTTACAGCATATTTTTGGTGGTCATTTTGAGAGGTCTACGGACAGCTTTTCATCCACAGACTGATGGACAAGCCGAGCGCACAATTAAGACGCTCGAGGATATGTTACAAGCATGTGTGTTGGATTTTAAAAGAAGTTGGGATGAACATCTACCTGTTATCGAGTTTGCATATAATAACAGTTACCACTCTCGTATCCAGATGGCACTGTACGAGCCTTTGTATGGGCGTAAGTGCAGATCGCCTATAGGGTGGTTTGATGTTGGAGAATCTGGGTTACATGGGCCAAACCTGGTTCAGCAGGCGGTAGACAAAGTAAAGCTTATCTTGGAGCGACTGTTGACATCTCAGAGTCGTCAGAAGTTATATTTTGACATATGGCGACGAGACTTAGAGTTCGGGGTTAATGACTGGATATTCTTAAAGGTATAACCTATGAAGGGCGTGGTGAGGTTTGGCAAGAAAGGCAAGCTTAGCCCACGGTATATTGACCCTTATATGATCATTCGAAGAGTGGGCCAAGTAGCTTATGAGTTTGAATTGCCCTCAGAATTGGAGTCTGTCCATCCGGTTTTTCACGTAACTATTCTACGGATGTGCACTGGTGATCCTACTTGAGTGGTACCTGCGGATGATGTACAGATTACGGAGGACTCTTCATACGAGGAAATTCTAGTTTCCATCCTAGACCGAAAAATCCTCAAGCAATGAAATAAGGAGGTGGCCTCCCTGAAGGTTTTATGGAGAAGCAAGAATCTAGAAAAGATGATGTGGGAAGCGGAGGAAGAAAAGAAATTTAAATATCCCCACCTATTTCAAACTGAAGATATGGCTCGAGATGGGATGCTATAGCATAGTTCTATTCAGGCTAGTAGGTCATCTGGTATGCTCTTAGTTTTTTCACTTTCAATATTTATGATTTACGGCTGTGTGAGGCAAAGTGTTACTATTTATAGACATTGGCCATGTGTGGCATGCATAGTTTGTTTTCTGGTTGCGTGTAGGTTTGTTTTAGTCTAGTGTACGACGGAGACTCTAGAAAAAATTTTCCAAAGTCTCTAAGAGTAAACATTCTAGGATGAATGTTCCCAAGGGAGGAGTGATGTTACACCCTATATTTTCGTACGTAAAAGTGCGTCGTAAGCAAACTAATGTAGGACCAAAAATGAGATAATTTTTGAAAGTATATAAAGTAAGTTAATCATGTTACCTCGAAGGTTACAAATATTGAAGATCATGAACAACAAGTACAAAGAGTTTTTGAAGGTTTAGAAGCTAAAGGAATTGAAGAAAACAATGTTTCGTCGAAACCCGACAGGTTGGGAATGATATAACATGTACATTTGGGGTAAGACTAGGGTGCTTAACATAATAAGTAGGTTATGTTGTGAGTTATTTTAGTCGTATGATAGTCGTGTGTTATGTTTTGAAGTTAAGCGAGTTGTGGAACAAACGTCGATGAAAGTCATCATAAGTTACATTCATAAGTTTTACTGAAACTTTGGATCAAATTTAACGGCGATTTTCTCCCAATATACTTATAGTTATGGCGTATTAGACCCATCAAGCTTAAGATCAATGAGTCTACTTTCTAATGCATTAAACCATTTGTCAATACGACATCGGAGTAGAGAGATATGGGCATTTTTGCGAGACTGCGCAGACTGCTTGGTTACAAGTAGGTGTATCACCTACTTGCTTAAATGAGAGTCCAAAAATGGACCAGTTCGGGTCGTCCAAAGAGTCTTTTAAAGGCCTATTTCCTTCATATATTATACTGATAATAGGGCATAATAACCAGACATAATCTCTGCAAAATTCGTCCCAAAAATTGCCCATAAACCCTAATTGATTTTCTCTCCCTTTCAAGTTATAATTGGAGGTAAAACCTAAAGCTTGAAGAACCAAGATAGGAGCTGAGTTATCCAACAAATAATGTAAGTTTACTGCTCTCTTTCATCCATTTTTCTGTTGTAAATACATGGTAAGTCATTTTATATTTGTAAGAACTCATGGGACGGTGATCGGAAGCCGTGAGTTCGAGTTATTCACTTGTAGCGGACTGTTTTGTGTTGCTGTTGGCTTCGTGTTTTTACTAATGTTTTGTGGAGTTTTTGAGGAGCAAAGCTGTGATGAAATACTACATAAATGCAGGGTGGTGGTCTGGTTGTTCGTCGTAACATTTTCGGGTTGTTTGACACTACTACGGTTGTCGTTTTGTGTATAAAGTGATTGGGTTGTGTTGGGCTATTTTTTAGTATTTTGTGTTGTATATAAGGCTAGGAAATAATGTATATATGTTGTTATTATTGTGATCTTGTGTTGTTGGTGTTATCTTGAATTTGGAGGAAGTAAGGATTATAGGGGAGCTGCTGCCCGTTTTAATACAAAATACTTGTCGTTCGTTGTGCAATAGTTGTACCTTTCGTAACTTAATGATAGTATTACTATCGTAGTTGTATATTAAGGTGCGAAGAGGCGAGTTCAACTTGGTGATTAAAAAGATTGTGTTAAAGTATGTTAAGGCAAATCCTTTCTTTCATTTTGGCATGATCTCGTAATTACATGTGTTTGATAACGAGACATAAAGAGAAGTTCATACTCCCGAATTTATGGGTAGCTTAGCACATGTAGAAGCCGAGAAACGACAATTAACTAGAGAGATTCATCAATTGGCTTGTTTGGGGGTTCGCTTAGTAGATTCTGACAATGGTGGAGTTGTACTCTAAAACACCACAAAATCATCTCTCACAATTGAAGTCAAGAGAAGGCAGTACAAGGACCCAGAGTTGTTCGAGTTGAGAGAGCGAGTTCCGCAGCAGCAGAAGCTGTTGTTAGAGCTCAAGGGAGATGGGGTGCTCAGATACAGGGGTCGTCTATGTTTTCCAGATGTAGTAGGTCTACGAGACAGGATTATGTCAGAGGCACATTATTCGTGGTACTCCATTCATCCGGGGTCGACGAAGATGTGTCATGACATTAAGGATGTGTACTGGTGTAAAGAAGAACATTGCTGAGTTTGTCACCCAGTGCACTAGTTTCCAGCGACTGAAGATAGAGCACCAGAAGCCCGAAGGGCTATTCCAGACTATAGAGATCCCGACGTGGAAATGGGAGGTGATAAACATGGACTTTGTCAGGGGTTTACCTTGTTCTCGCTGTAAGTTTGAATCTATATGGGTGATAGTCAACAGGCTCACGAAATCAGCTCATTTCCTACCGGTCTGATCTATATATATACGGTAGAATATTATGCAAAGTTATATATTAAGGAGATAGTGCAGCTACAAAGAGTACCAGTTTCTATTATATCTGACCGTGGGGCCCAGTTTACAACATATTTTAGAGGTCATTTCAGAGAGGTCTACGGATAGCTTTTCATCTACAAATGATGGACAAGCCGAGCGCACAACTCAGAAGCTCGAGGATATGTTACGAGCATGCGTGTTGGATTTTAAAAGAAGCAGGGATGAACATCTACCTCTTATCGAGTTTGCATATAATAATAGTTACCACTCCAGTATCCAGATGACTCCGTACGAGGCTCTGTATGGGCGTAAGTGTAGATCTCATATTGGGTGGTTTGATGTTGGAGAATCTAGGTTACATATGCAAGACCTGGTTCAGTAGGCCGTAGAGAAAGTAAAGCTTATCCGGGAACGAACGTTGACAGCTTAGAGTCGTCAAAAGTCATATTCTGACGTGCGGCGACGAGACATAGAGTTCGGGGTTAATGACTAGGTATTCTTAAAAGTATCACCTATGAAGGGCGTGGTGAGGTTTGGCAAGAAAGGAAAGCTTAGCCCAAGGTATATTGGTCCTTATATGATCATTCAGAGAGTGGGCCAAGTAGCTTATGAGTTTGAATTGCCTTTAAAATTAGAGTCTGTCCATCCGGATTTTCACGTATCTATGCTACAAAAGTGCATTGGCGATCTTACCCGAGTGGTGCCGGCAGATGATGTGTAGAATACGGAGGACTCTTCATACGAGGAAATTCTAGTTGCCATCCTACTCCGACAAATCCGCAAACTATGAAATAAGGAGGCAGCCTCCGTGAAGTTTTTATGGAGAAGAAAGAATGTGGAAGAGATGATGTGGGAAGCGGAGGAAGAAATGAAATTTAAAACTCCCACCTACTTTCGATATAATATATGGCTCAAGATGGGATGCTACAGCACAGCTCTATTCAGGCTAGTAGGTCATCAGGTAAGCTCTTAATTTTTTGACTTTCAATATTTATGATTACGGTTGTGTGAGGCAAAGTGTTTCTATTAATAGACAATGGCCATGTGTGGCATGCATAGTATATTATCTGGCTGCATGGAGGTTGGTTTTAGTCTAGTGTACGGAGGAGACTCTGGCAAAAATTTTCCAAAGTCTCTAAGAGTAAACATTCAAGGACAAATGTTCCCAAGGGGGGATGATGTTACTCCCTATATTTTCGTACGTAAAAGTTCGTCGTAAGCAAACCAATGTAGGTCCAAAATATGAGATAATATTTGAAAGTATTAGGTTAATCACGTTACCCTGGAGGTTACAAATATTTAAGATCATGAACAACAAGTACAAAGTGTTTTGGAAGGTTCAGAAGCTAAAGGAATTGAAGAAAACAATTTCATCGAAAGTCGACAAGTCGGGAATGTTATAACATGCACTTTTAGGGTGAGACTAGGGTGCTTAACATGATAAAGAGGTTATGTTATGAGGTATGTTCGTCGTATGATTGTCGTGTTTTATGTTTTGATGTCAAGTGAGTTGTGGAAAAAAAGTCGATGAAAGTCATCAGAAGTTACGTTCGTATGTTTTACTGAAACTTTGGGTCAAATCTAACAACGATTTTCTCCCAATATAGTTGGAGTTATGGGGTGTTCCACCCATCAAATTTAATATTATGAGTCTATTTTATAATGCAACACACCATTTGTAAATATGACATAGGAGTAGATAAATATGAGCGTTTTTGCGAGATTGCGCAAACTGCTAGGTGACAAGTAGGTGTATCACCTACTTGCTTAAATGAGAGTCCAAAAATAGTCCAGTTCAGGTCGTCCAGAAAGACCTTTTAAAGGCTTATTTCCTTCATATATTATAATGATAATATGGCATAATAACCATACATAAGCTCTGCAAAAAACTTCCAAACAATTACCCACAAACCCTAATTGAATTTCTCTCCCTTACAAGATATAATTGGAGGTAAAACCTAGAGTTTGAAGAACCAAGATAGGAGTTGAGTTATCCAACAAATAGGTAAGTTAACTGCTCTCTTTCATCCATTTTTTCTTCTATATATACATGGTAAGTCGTTCTATATTTGTGTGAACTAACGAGACGGTGATCGGAACCCGTGAGTTCGAGTTATTCACTTGTAGCGGACTATTTTATGGATAGTTTTGTGTTTCTGTTGGGCTGCGTGTTTTACTACTACTTTGTGGAGTTTTGGAGGAGGAAGGGTGTTGAAAAATACCACATAAATGCACGGTGGTGGGCTGGTCGTTCGTCATAAAATTTTCAGGCTGTTTGACACTACTATGGTGGTCGTTTTGTATATGAAGAGATTAGGGTGTGTTGGGCTATTTTGTAGTATTTTGTGGTGTTTATAAGGCTGGAAAATAATGTATATATGTTCTTATTGTTGTGTTCTAGTGTTGTTGGTGCTATCTTGAATTTGGAGGAAGTAAGGATTATAGAAGAGATGCTGCCCGTTTTAATACAAAATAAGCTTGTCATTCGTTGTGCAATAGTTGTACCTTTCTTAACTTAATGATAGTATTATTATCTTTGTTGTAGATTAAGGTGCAAAGAGGCGAGTTGAACATGGTGATTGGAAATATTGTGATAAAGTATGTTAAGGCTAAGACCATCCTTCATTTTTACATGATCTCGTAATTACATGTGTTTGATAACGAGGCATAAAGAGAAGTTCATACTCCCGAATTTATATACATTATCCAAGTCTCATATGTTACAGTATTCTCCCTTATCGGGACATTATACTCAATTGAGTATTGTCTTCTTCTAGTCAAGAGAGTAGAGGGTCTCTCTCTCTCTCTCTCTCTCTCTCTATATATATATATATATATATATGTGTGTGTATATATATATATATATATGTATATATATATATACAGTATTACAGTATTTTCATAACCATCGATCTACAATCGATAGGCAGGCCCCTATTGGGCAACCTATGATCAGATGGTAAGTTATATACCAAGCCTACAATGTCTGAGCGCCTATGAGAGAGCCCAGAATGGTCGAGATACAGAGCCTAGTATGGTCGAGAGCCTATGAGCGAGCCTACTACGGCCGAGCAGTTACACGTACCGAGCCTTACAGGGCCAGACATTTATTTTACTTACTATAATGAGAGAGTTGAGTCACTATCAGCAAGTAAGTATATCTACAGATCATCTTTGACTTCCAGTTATTTTCTGTTATTATATTATCAGTTCAGTTGCAGCTTTCAGTTATTTTATTGCCTTACATACTCGGTACATTATTTCGTACTGACGTCCCTTTTCCAGGGACGCTCCATTTCATGCGTGCAGGTTCAAATAGATAGACGGGTAGACCTCCTCAGTAGGTGTTGCCCGAGTTCAGCCTGATTGGTAAGCTCCACGTCCTTTGGAGTTGTCAGGTCTAGGTTTTTGTGTACATCTTCTGTATGTATGTATATATGTTATGGGTAGGTTGGGGCCCTGTACCGATCACAGTACACCATCAGTAGAGGCTTGTAGATATATCCTGTCAGTTAGTGCAGTATGTTGGGCATATAGGCCTTGTATGTATATTTTGTTGGTTTGTCAGCTGTAGTAGTTATGACGGCCTTGTCGGCCCAGCTTTATATTGATGTTTAGTAAGTGAGAGTTTTCGTTCAGTCTTATATTTTCCTTCGTCGTAAATTTTCTTGAAATGTGGCCCCTTGGCCAAAGTATGACATTATATGTTCAGAGTCCCTTAGTCGCAAGTTGGTACGCTGGGTTAGGTAAGGCACCGGGTGCCGGTCTTTCGGGGCATGACAATAGGGATGTTTCAGTGCTAGTTGAAGCTGGTTCCACTTATTCATATGTGTCATCCTATTTTGCTCATTATTTTGATATGCCTCGTGATTCCTTGCTTATGCCTATTCATGTATGTACACCGGTGGAGAATTTTATTACGGTGGATCGTATATATCGGTCGTGTGTGGTTACCATTGGTGGTTGTGAGACTAGGGTTGAACTATTGTTGCTCAATATGGTTGATGTTAATGTGATTCTGGGCATGGATTAGTTGACACCATGTCACGAAATTCTTGATTGTCACACTAAGACACTGACGTTGGGATCTTGAGCATCACTTAAGGATCATGCTCCAGACCTTAGTTGATAAGCCGCGGGGACTATGATATCACCATTGTTGATACCCAATTTTTCCTCATATTTTTTAATTGAATATATATACACTTTCAAAATGGTACATATGCATCATCATTTAGCTTATTAGCCTATACATGAATTTTTAATAATTTTTCATAATTTTAAAATGCTTTAAATCGATTTATTTCGGCATTTTATTATATAAATATTCAATAATTATCCTTCAAATTATTTTATGTTGATTTAATCATCTAAACTTATCATTTACACCTGCATGATTTTTTTTAAAAATATTTTACTACATTTTTTTATAATTATATTTGCATTTTAGGGCTAATTGCACATTTTTGCAATAATAGCCCATATTCATGTATAATTACATTATTTATGCAAAAAAAAATAATAATTTGTTATATTTTATAATGTTTAGTTATTATTTTCCATCATTTTAGTGTACAAATAATATTTTTGTTATCTACTAATTATTTTTATAAATTATTTATTGATAAAATATTGAGTATTTAAAAACTAGCCTAAATTCTACCTATTTTCGGACCAAACAACGGCCCAAAAATCCTAATACCTAGCCAAATTACCCCATCCCAAAGCCAAACAACCCATCATCAATACCCGATCGTGACCCGCTTTTTAACGACCCGCCCCATGTAATTTTTATCTCAGTCGTTGATTTCTCAAGATCAACGGCCACCGTCCCTTCTCCACTTTTTAATTAACCTAACCCCAGAAACCCTATCCCATTCCATAGAGACACACCGCCCTCATATTTTCTTATCTCCCATCTCCCTCTTCAGAAACGTAAAGTCGCTGCCCCCTAAAATCTCTCCAAATCCCACCTAATATGGGATTCCATAGTTATTCTTTGCCATATACGGCTTCTCCCTAGTACTGGGTACTTTTCTATACTTCTTGCCTAAACATGGCAATCATATCTCATCAAGATCGAACCGAAATCGGTTCAAATCCTTAACCTTTTTGCTATTCCGTCTATATTCATCCTTTGTTCCATTATGGGTACGAACCTCTGTGTATTTTCTGTTGATTCTTACTTACCCTAAAACTAGGGTTTTCAGATCTCTTTAGATCGAACCAGAAATGGTTGGATTCTCTTATTTTAAGTGTTATTATGTCTATATACGTCCTATGTTACTATTTTCGTGTATATTCTGGTAATATTTGTTTTTTTCTAAAAACTAGGGTTTGCTTGACTTCTCCTAAATTGTATCTGAATCAATTTCGCATGCTATTCTTTCCTTTTTTCTTAAGATTGATTGATCGTTTTCCTTGTTTGTGTGTTTAATTTTGCTACAACATAAACCCATCCCCTTCCCCTTTCTGGATAGAACTTCAATCACTATTTTCCACTAAAAACTGAGGTTTCTACTCTATATTCGATTACTACTCTGTTCTGTTTGGATCTTGGCCGGCTGAAAGCCAAGGCCACCGGAATTCTATTTTTCTCGACCTCTCTTGGGTGTGAGAACTGCCCTGGGTTCTTGAAACCCTTGGAACTTGACACATTCGAGACTCCGGGTCCTTACTGCTGTTCTTTTCTTGTTTATTGAACAATCACTGGTTAGATCCTAACTTTCGCAATGTTTATTGTGTTCTAATTATCATGTTCTCTGAATTGCATGATCTAATATTTCTCCTAACTCTTTTCCTGTTTAATTTTGTCTATAATTGCTAGCTTAATAATGTCTTTGTACTTAACTTAGTTAATTTAGACAGAACAAAGCATGCTTAGTTTAGTGTTATTTTGATTACATGGTCTAATACATGCTTCTCTGCTTAATTATGAACTTCCAGTAGTTAATTGATGTTATTAGCTTGCCCCAACTTGTTTAATACCTTTACTCTAAATGTTGTATGCTCCTATGACTATTGTTGCCACTCCATGTGTCCTTGCCATGACCAATTTGTACTTCTAATAACTTGTGATCTCTTTGAAACTAATCTTCTTTGACGAATGCCCTCTATGATCCCTGGTCCTGCTTGTATTACACTGTTTAATCCAGAGTTTGGTATAATCTGATCCTTTAAGTTCTAAATTGGTTGCATTACTTGGTCTTATTAGCCTAATACCATTGCATGTTAACTTTGCAATCCTAGATTCTTTGCCTCTTGTCATATGTTACCCTGCCTAATATATTAGTTCATGGTCATTATGTGATTATCTTATAAGTTTGCAAATGCTTTTCCAAACCTATAACTTTACTGGTCATTTGCTGTCATGAGTTTAATTCTGGGGCTGGCTGAAAGCCAAAACCCTCCCCCCTAAGTCTCCTCTATCAACCTCCCTAGTGTGAGACTGCCTTGGGTTCTCGAAGCCCTTGGGAACTCTGACGCACTAGGGTCCAAGGTTCTTTGCCACTTTTCCTAATTTCTCAACTCTGCACCCTTTTTAACCTATTGGGTAAACCAGTTGGTTTGTGTAAATGGTTGTTGATTAGCTCTGGCTACTGGGTTTTGGCTATGAAGATTATTTTCTGGGCTGTTGTGAAACTATGTGGACTTGAGATTGAAGGCTTGGTCCAGTCGGTTACACTTTGGGCCTGCCTTAGGCCCACTATAGCTATCTTGTAATTCTGTAATTTATTTCACTCATTTGGTCTGTAATAATTCTGTAATAACAATTGGGGTGTTAGTAAAATTGGGAAAATGGGTTTATTTTAATATTTGCATGAAAAGGGTAGAAATCCTGCCTATAGGTGTTTAATTTGCTCGAACATGTTCTGCTACTGTTTGTGATAGATAACCTGCCTATAGGTGTTTAATTCGTTTAACATATTCTGCTTCTACATGTTTGGTAGATATCATGCCTTTAGGAAACAAAGTGACCAATGTTTCAATTTGCATTACAGCATATCCGTTAGACACTATGACCATAAGGTCATGTTAGCTTATGTTCTACAAATCTGCATTTTAGAAATCATACATGTAGGGTTTTAATTGGTTAATGTGTTGTTGTTATAATTACTCACTTAGGAGACATGCCTATAAGAGCTAAAACCAGTTTCAATCGCTAATTGTAGAAATCCTGCCTATAGGATAATCCCACTCGCTTTTAAGTGCTAATATTGAACTTTCAACACTGTTTCATTGCCACTATTAGAAAGCATGCCTATAGGATCAAAATGAGTAATTCTGAATGTCTAACTACTGCATAAATTACCTAGATAGCATGTCTATAGGTTTAATCGCTTATAACCTGCAATCAGTAGGCCATTATATTGTCGCGCAGAAGTTGTATCTAAAATGGCACCTTGCATATGAAACTGCCTGCATGTTTGAGGTCACATAGAAACCATGTCTATAGGGCTTAATGACTTTAACTCGTCTCAATTCTGAAACCGTCAAACGCCTAATTCGTTTGCGTGCATTTGTTGTTTAAGTGTAGAGGCTAACTTGAGCCCTTAACTGCTTTTACATGAAGTCCAACTTGTTTTGTATGTCGCCTGGTTTTCTCATTTTGTGCAACCCAAGTTAAGTCTAGAACCACCCAAAATAGAGGTCCAAACGCCTCCTGGACCATATGCATGGGACGGGTAGTGCACGCATAAGGTAGGGCTTAGAATCAATTAGTACGCCTTAGGTAACAACTTAAAGAGAGTAATCGGGTAGCAGGAGATGATAGTCTGTGCCCACTGAATAATACGAGTAACACCCCATCTCGAGGGAGTTACAAAGTATTATTTATGTTGCACGGGGTGATCTTTTAGGCAAAAAAAATTAGGACCCCTCGCCCATCTTGTCTTAAAATTAATTATTTTGTTTATTGGTAGATTTTTTATAATAGTTGCCCAACTCCTTGTCTTTCCCTCTTGTTTTGGACTAATTCGTATAATTCGAGTTCGGCGGGGACCCACAGTTGTGGACCTCGAGGAATACCTAACACCTTCTCCTCGAGGTAATTTGAGCCCTTACCCGATCTTTGGTGACGCAAATTTGTTAAACCAGAGTTACTTGCAAATAGGTGCCCTAACGCACCTCAAACCCATTAGGTGACGAGTCTTCTCTTTTAACACCTTCCTTAAAAGAGTTGTCACATGTCGAAACCGGATTTCGCGAGAAAAAGGGGCACGAAAACCATTATTTGTCATCCGGGAATGCTAATGTGGTGACCCATGCTTCGAGTAGGAAGGCTGAGAGCATGGGGAGTCTTGCTTATATTCTAGTTGTGGAGAGAACATTAGCATTGGATGTTCAGGTTTTGGCCAATCAGCTTGTGAGTTTGGATATTTTAGATCCTAGCCGGTTTCTTGCTTGTGTGGTTTCACGATCTTCTTTGTTTGAGCACATCAAGCTGCATCGGTATGATGATCCCCATTTGCATGTCCTTAAGGACACGGTGAAGCATGGTGATGCTAAGGAAGTTAATATTGGTGATGTGGGGTACTGAGGTTACATAGTCGGATCAGTGTTCCTAATGTGGATGGGTTACGTGAGTCGACTCTTTAGGAGGCCCAGAATTCACCATATTCCATTCATCTGGGGGGCCGCAAAGATGTACCATGCCTTGAGGAAGCACTATTAGGGGCGGAGGATGAAGAAAGATATTGTTGAGTATGTTTCTCGGTGTTTGAACTGTCAGTATGTGAAGTACGAGCATCAGAGACCCGGTGGTTTGATTTAGAGGCTTTATATTCCAGAGTAGAAGTTGGAGCGCATCACTTTGGATTTTGTAGTTGGGCTTCCATCGGAGCTTGAGGATATTCGATGCAGTGTGGCTCACTGTAAAGATGTTGACCAAGTATGCAGACTTCATTCCAGTCATGACTACCTACTCTTCAGAGCAATTGGCTCGGATTTATATTCGTGAGATTATTCGCCTTCATGGTGTGCCCATGTTTATTATCTCGGATCGAGGCACACAGTTTACATCATATGTTTGGGGAGCAGTGCGCTGAGTACAACATTTCGTCCCCAAACAAACAAGCAGTCCAAAAGCACTATTCAATGTCTGAAGGACATGTTATGTGCTTGTGTCATTGATTTTGGAGGTTTATGGGATCTGTTTCTACCGCTAGCATTGTTTGCCTACAAAAACTACTATCAATCAAGTATCCAGATGGCTCCTTATGAGGCCTTATATGGGAGGCAGTGTCGTTCCCCAGTTGTTTGGTTTGAGCCTGGGGAAACTAGGTTGTGGGGCATTGATTTGGTCCCTGATGCTTTGGAGAAGGTGAAGTTGATTCATGAGCGGCTTCGTACAACACAGTCCAGGCAGAAGAGTTATGCTAACAAGAAGGCTCATGATGTTGAATATATGGTAGGTGAAAAGGTTCTACTCAGAGTTTCTCCGATGAAGGGTGTGACAAGGTTAGGGAAGAAGGGCAAGTTGATCCCTGGGTATATTGGTCTTTTTGAGGTGCTTGAGAGAGTTGGAGGGATGGCCTACAGAATTGCCTTGCCACCTAGTCTATTGGGTGTTCACCCAGTATTTCATGTTTCTATGATACGGAAGTATTATGGTGATCTGTCACATGTTTTGGACTTCAGCACGGTGCAGTTAGATGGGGATTTGACGTACGATGTGGAGCTGGTGGCCATTTTATATCAGTAGGTTCGGAAGTTGAGGTCGAAGAATATAGAATCAGTGAAGGTTCATTGGAGAGGTCAGCCGGTTGAGAAGGCTACTTGGGAGATCGAGCAGGAGATGCGGAGCAGATACCCTTACCTTTTTGAGATCCAGGTATGATTCTAGACCTATTCGAGGACGAACGTTTATTTAAGAGGTGGAAAATGTAACGACCCAATCGGTGGTTTTGAGTATTTTACCATGTTTCCCATATTTGATGTTTTACATATGTGTATTTGCGGTTATGTGACTTACCAGGTCGGTTGTTTTTTCCGGGGAGGTTGTGTAGTGAATAGGGACACTTAGTCCCAAGGTTGAAAGCTTAAGTTGTGAAAATTGACCAGAGTATGACTTTTATGAAGACGACTCCGGAATGTAGTTTTGATTGTTCCAATAGCATCGTATGGTAATTTTTGATATATCATATGTCTGGATGTGGGTTTGGAGTTCTGTAGGATGGTTTGGTGTTGTTTGGCAAAAGTTGGAATCTTGAAGGTTTGGAAGGTTGATAGGTTTGATCGAGAGTTGACTTTTTGATATCGGGATCGAATTTTGGTTTCGGGAGTGGGAATAGGTCTGTTGTTTCTTTTGGGACTTGCGTGCAAAACATGAGGTCATTCCAATGTGACTTGGAATGGTTCGGCACGAGAATTTGAAGTTGAAAGTTCATTAGTCTCATTAGGCTTGAACTGAGGTACGATTCATAGTTTCTTAGCATCTCAGATTTGCCCATCGGAGAACTCAGGGCCAAGAGGTGGGCCATCTACATTGATTACCCCAAATGATACACTTGGGGAGTTCCCTTTATTTTGAAGAGGCTCAGGACTGCACCGTTCGACCTCACCCTCCAGATAGCCTCTAAGGCGAGGTGTCTTTTTCTGCACGACAGCTCGGGGGCTTTATTTGAACTCCCCTTGAAGATTTCTTCGATTCTAGAATGCGCCGTATCGAACTTCACCAGCTCAACGGACTTCGAAGCACCGACATTTCTTCTTTCACAGGGTACTAATAGGCAGTCGTCATCTTCTTCTTCCTCTTAATCTTGAAGGCGTTGGATCGTTTCTAGAGATAAGACCGTCGTATCAACCTTGGACCTTCGAGCCGCGCTCTTCTTAGGCTTCGGGGGATTTACGGGCGATTCTCTTTTTCTCTTTCTTTCTTTAGGAGACTCCGGATCTTCTTCTTCATCATCTGGGGCTGGCCGCATAACAACGGTGTCTCCAAGACCTATACAGAACCAAAGTAAATATACCATAAAGAGAAGTGCAAGAAAACAAACAAGGGAGCTCACCAGGATTTTTGGTCTCCCATCGACCCTTGGCCAGATCTCGCCAGCAACGCTCTGAATAAGAGGAGGCGGAGGTGAGCTTTCGGACCTAGCCCTCAAGGTCCGTGACCCCACCAAGAAACCAAGCAGCGGCTACACCATCGTAAAGGGGTTAGACCAATGAAAAATACAAAGCCAGGGAAAAGAAAAGAAAGCAGGGTATAAGCCTGCTACGTACTCAAGTTTCATGTTCCACTCCTCGGGGAACGACATCCAATCAGCAGGAATCAGATTGGAGGTCCTGACTCGGACGAACCGGCTCATCCATCCACGATCTTTGTCCTCATCGATACTAGAGAAGAGAGATTTTAAGGATCGGCATTGCAATTTTATCAAACCCCCACGATAAAGTCAGGGACTATACAGTCTTATTAGATGATCGAGGGTAAAATACATACCCTCAACTTGGCTCGAAAAGAACCTGATTAAGTAAATGATTCGCCAGAAGGAGGGGTAGATATGGCCAAGTGTCAAGAATAACTGGATCTATGGGACCCTAAGCCGGAATTGCAGGACCCAACTTAAATGGGTATGTATATACGCTCAAGTACCCCGCTTTGTATGTAGTGATGTCCTCCTCGGAGGAAGGAATCACTATTACTTTATTATCCCACTTGCAATCCTCCTTTACTTGCCCGAGCTCGGCCTTGGTCACCAAACAAACAAATCGAGACATGGGCTCACACCGGCCTGGTGTCGATGCAGGTTTCTCGATTTTGAAATCGGATGTTATTTAACATGGCGGGGGGATGCACTCCTCAATACGAGGAGGCATTACTGGTTTACTCTTGGTCGATCGAGAAGAGGAAGAAGCTTTTTCTTTTTGGGAAACCGATTTAGAGGATTTAGCCATCGCAATGCGGAGGATCCAAGAAAATGAAGAGTGTTGATAGTGAAGAGAACGGAGAGCTCAAGGAAATTGAAAAAAGGCTAATGAGACTTTGAGTACAATATGAGAATAAAGTTTGTAAGGTTGTGAAATATGTCTATTTATAGAGGTCATTTAAGCGTGCTGAGGAAGCCAAAAGGCTGACCGTCAGCCGCCTCCAATTAATGATCTTGGGAATCATACAAAAAGCAACTTTTCAGTCACTTCAACCGTTGATGTCACGGTATTGGCATCAGGACCAAGGCATCATGGATTAATTCGTCAAAAATAATAAAGAGCAGCCTATAAGTCGAGTTCAAGCAGAGTATCCATTCGATTACTAAGCCCAAGGGCTATCCGAGTTTGAGGAATTTCTCGCTCGAGAACTGTGAAAAGGCCTAAGGGCTATCCTTATTACAAGTCCAAACAAATGCCCACTCGACAGCAAAGCCCAAGGGCTACCCGAGTTGGAGAAATTTCTCACTCGGGGACTGCAAAAAGATCTAAGGATTAAATTCATTTCGAGATATTGCTCTCACCTAACTCGGGCTCCTGAATCACGATGTTTCGAGTTCGCATTTATGTCCTGCACTTGATATTTAGGCTAGCCATTGAAACATCTAATCGAGTGTTTTACGAACAAAGATAGAATAAAATTCAGCATGGTCCGAAACGGATACAAAAGGATCCTTTTATACTTCCAAGAAATGATTACAAAATATAACTATGGCACCCACGAAGGATACTTACACAAGAACAAAGAAGCAAAAAGCAAAAGCCAAGAACCTAATCCACTTTTAAGACCACGTTCTCGAGAGCATCGTCTTCGGAAATCCTCTTTTCAGGGGCACCTTTTCTGATCCTTGGAAACGTCTGTATTGGGCAGAAGGCACTCGATAAATGTAATTATATCTCCAGCAACCGGGATTGAGCATTCTGTTGAAGTTTTGGGCCACAATACATCAAGAAAGAGCAAGCAAAACAAAAGGGGTTGCGAGATGCACGAGAAACAATCCAAAAGATTTCATCATCGGAACTCTGTTCCGGTGTGGGATGCAAAAGTTAGTAGATGATAGTGCCACCTCATTCCATGGAAAGCAAAAGGAATCAAGCGCCACACCTGGTTGAAGTTAAGAGAGATGAGCAGCAGTGTAAAGTTCGCATATCTTCTAATACGGAATAAATTCGGTGCCCTTCTCTCATTGTCTCGAGCAGGAGCTTTGAAAAAGGAAGCCTTGGCGTAATTGGTAAAGTTGCTGCCATGTGACCTTGTGGTCACATATTTGAACCATAGAAATAGGTGATTAGAGGAAGAGGTAAATAAGGGAAAAGACTAAAAGCAAATGAAGAAGGAATAAGTGTATTTTTTGTTTAGCCAAGTAGCCTCTTATTTATAGAAAGTCGGCGACGGGACCGGCGGCGCAAGTGGCCGACAAAAGCTGAAACGTATTTGATGTTTTGGGGAAGCATGCTGACATGACATTTCCGATCACTTCAAGCGCCCACGTCACAGGCATGATGTCATTGATCGGTGCCAACCCCTCACCACTATGGAGTGGCGAGAGCGGTCGATGCAGCTTTTACCTGAAAAGGTCGGGATCGAATCCACGGGGAGCTAGAATTAGGAATTGGATTCCTATCTAAACTAGCAATGCGTAATGTTCTTAATTATGCTTCCAATCATACTTGTTCTTTTGATTACTTCTACTTTTATACTACTGAGATGCTAAATTAAACTAAGAATAATTGCTTGAAAGGTTTTCTAATAGGTAACGAGGCACTAGGGAAGCGACTTCCCCCTAGGTGAATACTTGACGGGATCTTGAATAGAAGGCAAAGTTGATATGTTTCGGATCGCGATATAGCCAATGCACTATGCTACTCACTCTGTACCTCTCAGTAGCTTGAGTGACTTTGCCCAAATTGACTTTCTCAGGACCAATTGGGTGTCGAAATTATACAAGCAATGTAGGCTCAAGTCAGGTATTACTATCTCTAGATTTAACCCTTTAATTGGGGCTATCAATCTCTTGAGTACGTCCCAATTCCTTGTTGGACTGATTACCTAGACTCAAGCTCTCTTTCTCAAGAAGAGTTCAAGTCAAATAGGCACAAATTAGTGTTTGCAACCACTAACCCAACATAGAAAACACAAATCAGTCCAAATATCAACCACCCATAAACATCTAAGCCTTAAAACACAAGACCCATCATATACCCACACTAAGGTTGAGCCACAACCCTAGCTAATGGGTCTAGCTACTCATAATAATGGAAGAAAACATGTAATTAGATGAAGAATAACCCATATAATATGTTTACAAGCTAATAATTGAAGATTCAATGATAAACCAACTATGAAATTACTCAAAATAGTCAAAAACTGCCGTTCACGTGCTCAACTAAAAGTTAGATACCCTAAAAATCTAAAAAAGAACTATTTATTCAAGGCCGAATTTCCTGGACAAAAATACCCCTGCGGAGGTACCGCGGACCGCGGAAAATGCACCGCGGCCGCGGTGAGGCTTTTTAGCTTGATATTTGGGTATCTGAATCTGGCCACCGCGGTCCGCACAAAATGTACCGCGGCCGCAGTGGCTTCACTGCGGTCCGCATAAAATGGTTTGCGGCCGCAGTGGCTTCCAATGTTCTACAATCCCAGCTCTCTGAATCTCTGCTCCGCGGACCGCATAAAATGGATTGCGGCCGCGGTGAGGCTACTGCGGTCCGCATAAAATGGATTGTGGCCGCAGTGCTTGAGCTTCCAAAATAGCACCTCTCTGAATCTCCTCACCGCGGACCGCACTAAATGGATTGCAGCCGCGGTGGATTTGTTGTAGCTGTGCTTAGACTTGTTCTTGGTACTTGTGCAGGTTTCACTCCTTTTTGAGCTGATTTTTGACCTCTTGTCACTTTCTTGATCAAACCCTGCAATCAAGTACAACACGTAAACCTTTGGGACTATTTGTATGAATTTTTAGTCAAAACTCAAGTAAAAAGGAGTGTAAAATGAACTAGAATCCCTAGTTATCAACTCCCCCAAACTTAAGCTTTTGCTTGTCCTCAATCAAACAAAATAAGTCCCACCTCCTTAAGAATTCAACCAAGAAAATTCAGCTGTCCTAAAGTGAACTCATCTAGCATTAATTGGGAGTAACAATTGCCCTCAATTCAAATGAATAATTAACAACATTCAACCCTTTAAACACCATGGTTTTAGTGCGACACAAAAGCATCAAGGATTGACTCAACTCATCAAAGAAACTCTTTATATTACTTTGTTCATTGTGGAACCCAAACTCATACTCCTCAACTCTCCACAAGCAAACCTCACTTTTAGGTTCTAGCACTCAGAATGAGGATTGTGGAAAACACACTCATCTCTCTCAAAGAAAGGTCACAAGTCCGGCCCTAAGTACCATAAGCTTGCCCCTTATGTGAGTCACCACTAATGTAAGCTTCATTCAACTCAAGATCATATAGGGCTTTTGTGGAGATATAGTGAAGGCTTTTGGTTCAGGGTAGGAAATATTTGGTCTAACTAGGTTCCATCTTCCCTTAAGCACTTCATTTGCTTTATTTTGGCACACATTCTCTTGACTTTTTAAGTCATTTACTTCTTTCTTAGGGGTTAGAGAGACACACTGTCACTCTTTCTTGCTCATTTCAAACCTTTTTCTCCTTTCTAAGCTTTCCACGCCTTTCATCACTTTACTTTTGTTGAATCCCTTCATTTCTTCTATATTGTTCATTCTTTTTGTCTTTTTGATTTTCTTTCTTTTTCTTTTTGCCTTTCCTTTTCTTTGCTTTTGTACCTTTTACCACTTTTTTGCATTCCTCGTCTCTCCCCCCAAGTTTATGCTTTTGCCATGTGCTAAGGAAAGATTGGGTGCCAAGAGAGGGTCTTTTCAAAATGGATAAAGGCTTGTAACATGGTTTGTTTTTTAAGGAAAAAGGGCTATGGCTCAAATGGGTTGACTAGGGACATTATCATTGGTAGGCTATGGCTGTTTTCAAGATATCACTCGGATCAAGGAGAACCTATAATCACATCTCAAGTCAAACTACACTTAGGATTTTGCCTTGACAAACATTCAGGGCAAGTTCTAGACTCAATGGCACGGGACTTGGACTTGCAATTCAAATTCTCACCACACAAGCTATAGGATTGCTAAAGAGACAGAGTTGAGGGCCCACAACGACCTTAGCTAAGATTTGAGCAACATACATGGTTCCGAAAAACCACTTGATGATTGTCGGCCAACACAAGAGTCTCAAGATCACAACTATCACCACCCTATACACACCAATTTGTTTTTGACCATAGGATCAAAGGCAAATGTGTTAGGCCCAAGTGAAGCCTTGCCTGAGGCACTATTACTCACTAGCTACTATTTACACAAAACCAAAAAGAAAACAGACTCAAACCCTTAAGAAGGTTGTCACGCCATCCATCATCAGGAAGAGCCACCCGGTTCACACAAATTCCACCTTTGGAAAGAACTGTGGCATTAAGAAAACCCAAGGCTTATTTGAACAAAAAAAAATATTCAAAATAAGAAGCTACCAAAATGAAATAAGAAGCTATGAAAGAATAATGCGAAAAGTAAAATGAATATGGACAAGAGGGGATTTAGACGAATATACATAAGAGGAAATGAATATATACATCAGAGAGTAACTTTATATTCAGACCAAAGTTGCAAAATACGAAAAGTGAAATAAACTAGTAAAATTATGTACATACCAAAAGTGAAAATCAAAGCATAATAAAAGGAATGTAGTATCATATTTACAACCCAGTATCTAAATAGGGCTACCCCCACAAATGAAAGCTAGCATTGTCCTCAATGCTAACTAACCAAAAATAGCTCAAACAAAAAAGATAGAGAGTAAAGAGAACTCCCTATTGGTCCTGGGTCTACATTGGATCATGAGCCTGGGTCCCTGAGTCCTTTGACTGCTCGGAAACCTGTGACTGGAGCCCTATAACCTGTGTCTACACTGGGACCTGGCCTGTACTTGAGCCTGGGGCTGGCTAGAGGAACCTTCCTGAGGCTCCGCCAACTCGATCACTGCATCATCAGTACGGGGGATCACCCTTCTCCTCTTTGGTGCCCTCACTACATCCTGCTCCTGCTCAGGCTGGACTGATGGGGTCCGATCTTGCAATAGGAGCTCCAAGGGCAATTGATCAGCAGCCTTCATTCTCTCCACTTCGACTCTTAACTCCTTCACTGACTCCTTTGATGCCCGAGTCTTTCTCAACTTCTTAGTTTCCTTTGCTAGCTCTTTCAGTGCTTTGCCATGAGTACCTACAGCATCCAATGTCAACTGCTGGTTCTCCAGGAGCTTCTTCTGGTTGTCCAGAAGCTCCTTGAGAGTGTCCTGCACTGACTGTGGGATCTGTGGCTGAGGGGGCACAGACTGGGCTGCCACCGAGGTAGAAGGCACAGACAGCTTAGAAGTAGCTGCCTGCATCCAGTTGGTGATACTGGCAAGGGTTTGGCTCAAACAGTGGGCAGTCAATGGATAGGCTGAAGAGGAGGGGATATCTGGGGTAGTGGCAGTAGAGGGTCCTGGGGCAGTATCTGGGGTAGCTGAGGGGGGCTGAAAAGGAGCTACTACTAGTACTGGCTCTTCAGATTGGCCAGTAGAAGCAGTGGATTTGTCTTTAGGAGACTATGGCTTTGGGGTTGTCATGACTCTACAGGCTATACCAGGAAAAAGGCACCTTTAGCTTCACCTTCACATCAAACTTCCTCTTCTCCACCTCCAAGTCATCAAGGTACATAGTCAGGAAATGTGGGAAGGGATATGATCTATCACCTTCATTGACCACCCGTGTGATCACCTTAGACATCATATTCCCGACGTTTATCGGGTACCCCGCCATGATAGAAGCCACCAAGATTGCCCGAGAGATAGGCATAGAGTTCTCATGAGTAGTGGGATCCAACTTGCTGCATACGAACGTCTCCCAATCCTTTGCTTCGAAGTTTAGAGTCCTCCTCAAAATTTGGACTCCTGCTGTCAACCATGCTGGGGTGGTACCCGGGATTGCCAGGTATTCTGCTAACCACGGACGGGCTGCCTCTCCCAATGCTAACTACTCTAAATACAGTGATTCATCTTCCTCCATAAAGCCCAGGTAGTCATTGATTGTCTGCCCATCAAACTTCACTTTCAAGTTCCGCACCTTAGTCACTTTAGTGCCCTTTTTGATGTGGGCAACATTAGTGTAGAAATCCTTAACTACGTGCTCATTTGCATCCTCAACATTGCCTGTGAAGGATTCCCAGCCCACTCTCTCTCTGGACTGCCTCCTCACAATAGGGTTGTGAGGCAAAAGGTCCCTATCAATGAAAGTCAGTTCAAGTATCAACTTCCTCTCGGGCCACCACTCTCTGAACTTGTGGTATGCCAATTCACTAACAAACCTATCTTGCCAAGCCTCCGATTTCCTAGTTCTCTCCACCCCTCCTACTTGGGGCACACCCTTACCTTCTTCTGCTACGGGATCCTCACCGAGTGGTGAAGCTGTAGGTGAGGTAGAAGAGGCACTGTCACCTCTCTCATCTGAGCCCTCAGACGACTCAGAAGAAATTTGGATTGAAGCTTGAGCAGTGGGAGAGCCCTGAGGGGTAGGTTCATCTCTCAATCTGAACCTTTCCGGGAAATCAGGAATGTACTCAGGCAATGAATCAGACTCAAATGCCTCCCGGGAGGGTACATACTCACATCCCTCTGAATGGGAAGCAGCTCTATCCGCAGCTTTGATTAGTCTTCTTATTTCTCCAATTGCTTTTCGGGCTTGAGGTGTCAATTTAATTGTGCCTCATCCCCTACCCCGGGAGGACTCAGCTTTTTCCTTTTGTTTGTCACCACCACCTCGTGATTTGACCATTGTCTGCAAGTGGAATTAAGTTAAAACTTGTTAGTATCACAATAGCAGAAGCAACGGTGATGAATATGCAGGAAAGCAAACCTCTGCGGACCGCACAAAATAGCACCGCGGTCCGAAATGAGGTGGGGGTCAGACTACCCACTCTCTGAATCAGGGTACCGCGGACCGCAAGAAATGGTCTGCGGCCGCGGTAGGGCACCGCGGACCGCGAAAAATAGACCGCGGCCGCGGACCCTACTAAAGACTCCTCTGAAGTTTTCTAGCGTGGACCGCATAAAAATAGTTGCGGCCGCAAAGAGGCACCACGGACCGCATAAAATCCACCGCGGTCCGCAGTCAATAGCACTCAGTAATACCAACCTAGGGTTTCAATGTTTTTCTCATTTTTAGCTTAAATTCACTTATTATCAAGCCCCTAGGTATTTAATCATCATTTTTCACTAATTAATCCTAATTTAAATGGCATGATGGAAACCTACACTACAAATTGAAAGAAAAAAAGAATAAAAAGAAGAAAAAGTAACTAATTAAAAGAAAATAAACAAAGTTAAAAACTAGGGAAAGATTAAAAGTACCAGTAATGAGATGTAGTAGAGATGAATGAAGATTAGAGATTGAATTTACAGAAGTAGGGCTTGATGAACAGTGATTTTTTTCTATGTGGAAAGCAAAGGATCGAAAAGTTGTAAATGAAGGCCTGAGGTCCTATTTATAGAAAAATGACCTGGGACCCATTGTACCTAACCCCCACCGCGGCCGCATAAAATGCACCGTAGACCGCGGTGGTTTACCACAAGCAGCAGTTGGGAGAATATCACTGCAGATCGCAAGAAAAGCTTCGCGGCCGTAGTAGGTCACCGCAGACCGCAAGAAATGCAGCGCGGCCACGGTGACAAACTTCAGAGAACTCCCATTTGTAACTATTCACCACTGCGGACCGCATTCAAATTTTTGCCCCCGCACTAAGGCCATTGCGGCCGCGAAAAATGCACTGCGCCCGCAGTGCAAACTTCAGAGAGTGCACATTTTTTCCATCTTGGTCCTGCACTGCATCAAAACAACCCTACACACATCTCAAAAAGCCAATTAGTCCAAAAGCAAATCCTACAGTAAAAAGAAAATCAAATAAAAACAAAAAGAAAGACACATGGGTTGCCTCCCAAGAAGCGCCTGATTTAACATCGCGGCACGATGCAGGTTACCATCAAATCACTTTAGATGGATCATTGCCACCACGTGGCTGTCATCAATCTTGCCAAGATAGTGCTTGACTCTGTGCCCATTAACTATGAAGATCTCACCATTTTTGTTTTTCAAGTCAAGTGCACCAAACGGAGTCATAAGCAGCACTTCAAAAGATCCACTCCACTTTGACTTAAGCTTTCCCGGAAACAAACGTAACCGAGAATTGAACAAGAGGACCAAATCACCCACTTTGAACTCCTTGCTACGAGCATACTTGTCATGAAGGTACTTAATCTTGTCCTTATACAAGGACGAACTGGAGTAGGCATGGAATCGGAATTCATCAAGTTCATTAAGTTGCTCCACACGAAGATTTGCTGCCACATCCCATTCAAGATTCATCTTCCTCAAATCCCACTTGGCCTTGTGCTCTAACTCAACCGGAAGATGGCGAGCTTTCCCAAACACCAACCGGTACGGAGACATACCAATCGGAGTCTTGTAAGCAGTCCTATAAGCCCATAGAGCATCATCCAATTTCTTTGACCAATCTGTCCTATTTGCATTGACCGTCTTTGAAAATATACTCTTGATTTCCCTGTTTGAGACTTCAACTTGGCCACTCACCTGAGGATGATAAGGAGTAGAAACTTTGTGATTGACACCATACTCTGCAAGCAAAGTGTCAAAAGCTCTATTGCAAAAATGGGACCCCCCATCACTTATGATTGCTCGCGGAGTGCCAAACCTAGTAAAAATACTCTTCTTGAGAAACGCAACAACACTTCGGGCCTCATTATTGGGTAAAGCCACAGCCTCAACCCACTTTGAAACATAGTCAAAGGCCACTAAAATGTATGTGTTTCCACATGAACTAACAAACGAGCCCATGAAATCAATGCCCCACACATCAAAAATATCAACTCCGAGAATAGTATTGAGAGGCATCTCATCCTTCTTCGAAATTCCACCCGCTCTTTGACATTCGTCGCATCACTTCACAAGTTCACTTGCATCCTTGTACATGGTTGGCTAGTAAAACCCACAACTAAGAACTTTTGAAGCTGTCCCGCCCCACCATGATGACCGCCATAGGGAGAGGAATGACAAGCCTCTAAGATACTCAATTGGTCCTCCTCAGGGACACACCTCCGGATCACACCGTCGGTGCAAATCTTGAACAAGTACGGCTCATCCCAATAGAAATCCAAACTATCCCGTTTAAGCTTCTTCCTTTGGTTAGAAGAGAGCTCACACGGGACAATACCGGTCACAAGGAAATTAGCAACATCCGCAAACCATGGAATACCATTCACTAACACAAAAAGTTGTTGCTCATCGGGAAATGAATCGTTGATCTCTAGGGCGTCACAAGGCCTCCCCTCCTCCTCCAAGCGGGACAAGTGGTTCGCCACTTGGTTTTCACTACCTTTCTGGTCCACAATCTCCAAATCAAACTCTTGAAGTAACAAGACCCATCGCATCAACCTAGCTTTGGAATCCTTCTTCGTCATCAAGTATCGGAGTGCGGCATGATCGGTATGAACTATGACCTTGGCTCCCATGAGATACGACCGAAATTTCTCTATTGCAAACACAATAGCCAACAACTCTTTTTCAGTCACCGTGTAATTCATTTGAGCATCATTCATTTTCTTGCTCGCATAATACACCGAGTGAAACATTTTATTCACTATTTGACCCAAGACCGCCCCAACCGCAACATCACTCGCGTTACACATGAGCTCGAAAGCCAAGCTCCAATTGGGTGCGATAATAATAGGAGTGGTGGTCAACTTGTGCTTGAGAAGTTCAAAAGCTTTCATACATCTCTCATCGAACATGAACTTAGCATCCTTTTCCAATTGCTTGCACAAAGGATTCACTACCTTTGAAAAATTCTTGATAAATCTCCGGTAGAACCCTGCATGCCAAAGAAAACTTCTAACCCCCTTGACAGAAGTAGGGGGAGGAAGCCTTGAAATCACCTCTATTTTAGCTTTGTCCACCTCCATACCATGCTTTGAAATTTTATGTCCAAGAACTATGCCCTCCTCAACCATGAAGTGGCATTTTTCCCAATTGAGCACAAGATTGGTTTCTTCACACCGGGCCAACACCCTATCAAGATTCTTCAAGCATTCCTCAAATGAGTAACCCACGACACTAAAGTCGTCCATGAACACCTCCAAAATATATTCCACCATGTCAGTGAAAATGGCCATCATACACCGCTGGAATGTAGCCAGTGCATTACACAACCCGAATGGCATCCTAGAAAAGGCAAAGGTACCATATGGGCAAGTGAAGGTAGTCTTCTCCTGGTCTTCCTGAGAAATCAAGATTTGGTTGTACCCAGCATACCCATCCAAGAAATAGTAGTAGGCACGCCCAGCATGTTGATCAAGCATCTGGTCAAGGAAGGGTAATGGAAAGTGATCTTTGCGGGTCACTTTGTTCAGCTTGCGGTAATCCATGCACACCCTCCATCCAGTGACTGTCCCGGTAGGAATTAGTTCATTTTGCGCATTGGTCACCACGGTCATACCACCTTCTTCGGCACACATTGCACCGGAGAAGTCCAAGAACTTTCAGAGATGGGGTACAGAACACCGGCATCCAACCACTTGATCACTTCCTTTTTCACAACATCTTGCATTGCCTCGTTCAACCTCCTTTGATGTTCCAAGGAGGGCTTTGCATCATCTTCAAGAATAATCTTGTGCATACGAATGGCGGGGCTTATTCCTCGAATATTAGCTAAAGTCCATCCAATTGCCTTCTTCCGCTTTTGGAGCACCGCCAATATGGCATCTGCCTGCATGTTAGTAAGACAAGAGGAAATAATAACTGGCAAAGTTGAACTAGGGCCTAAGAATTCATACCTGAGGTGTGGAGGCAACGGCTTCAACTCCAACATCGGAGGTTCCTCAATTGAGGGCTTTGTTGGTGGAGTCTTCCTATTCTCAAGATCCAAAGAGAGCTTCCGAGGCTCATAAGAGTAAGAGCCCATTCCATGTAAAGCATTGACACACTCCACCCAGCCTTCATCCTCATTGACATCAAGATTCAACAAAACCGCTTCTAGAGGGTCCTCCACATTGATCATTGCACTAGTATCATCAATTATCACTGCCATGACAAGATCCAGAAATGAGCACACTTCATTACAGTTGGGCTACTTCATTGACTTACACACATGAAAGACCACTTTTTCATCACCCACTCGAAAAGTGAGTTCCCCTGCTTCCGCATCAACTAAGGCCTTCCCAGTAGCAAGGAAAGGCCTTCCCAAAATTATAGGCACCTCAAAATGGACCTCACAATCGAGAATCACAAAATCAGCTGGCAAGATGAATTTGTCCACCCGGACGAGAACATCATCTATTATACCCAAGGGCCTCTTGATCGATCTATCTGCCATTTACAACCTCATGGAAGTCGGCCTCGGTTGTCCAATACCTAAAGTCTTGGAAACTGAGTAGGGCATCAAGTTGATACTCGCCCTCAAATCACATAGAGGTTTAGCAAAGTCTGCACTTCCAATAGTGCAAGGAATGGTGAAAGCACCGGGATCCTCCAACTTCGGAGCCATTGAATTCACTATAGCACTAACTTGGTGGGTCATCTTAATAGTTTCACAGTCTATGGATCTTTTCTTCATCACCAAATCTTTCATGAATTTAGCGTAACCAGGAATTTGCTCTGAAGCCTCCACCAAAGGCACATTAATGGATAAGCTCTTCATCATGTCAATGAACTTTTTAAACTGGTTCTCATTTTTTTGCTTCGTGAGCCTTTGAGGATAAGGTGGAGGTGGCCTTGGCAAAGGAGCCTTGGCTTTAGGCACAACCATTTCCAGCATGTCTATTACGTGTTCCCTAGATGGGTTCACGTCATTCTGAGTTTCCACCTCGGTATCTTTGATATCAATCCTCTTTTCTTCATTCACATTCTCATCAATCACATTCTCAACCACCAAAGGGATCTCATCCTCTTGCAACTCAACTTCATCACTCAAAATTTCTTTTTGTTTGGAGGCATTCATATCACCGCCTCGTCCACTTCTTGTAATTACCGCCATCGCATGCCCGATATTGTTCCCACCCTTCGGGTTGACTGCCGTATCACTAGGTAGAGCTCCATTAGGTTGAGTATTCAAGGATTGTGAGATTTGGCCTAGCTGAACCTCCAAGTTCCTGATTGAGGTATTATGGGATGCCAACTGAGCATCTGAGTCTGCATTCCTTTTCATCATCTGTTCAAACATCATTTCTATTCTCCCCATGTCATTGTTGGATGAACTAGGACCTTGGGATGGGAATGAGGGTGGATTGTTCGGTTGTTGATACATTGGGGGCCTTTGAAAGCCTTGCCCCCGATTTCCCTGATTGTTATTGTTCCAACCACCCTGATTATTGTTTCCACCCCAGTTGTTGTTGTTGTTGCTCCAGTTACCCTGATTGTTCTGATTGTTGTTCTGGTTGCCCCAATTAGGATTTTGGTTTTTGTTCACCCAATTATTGTTACCTTGTTGGTGATTACCCCAATTGCCTTGGGATCTCTAATGTTGTTGTTGGATGGAAGAATTGCCCTTTTGGCCTTGATAGTTGTTCACGTATTGCACTTCTTCATTCTGCTCATCATAGCCATCATCTTGGAACCCACCACTATCTTGGTCATATTGATCCGAACTCTCTTGGTTCTGTTGGCCTCTTTGCCTTATTTTGTTCACTAGCATATTGACACCTTCCATGGCATTTACTTGTCGAGGAGCTTGAACCTGTTGTAATTGTGCCTTTGCTAACTGGTTCATTGTTGTTGTAAGTTCTGCTATTACCTGTCCATGATTATGAAGCTCCTTGTGCAAGTGAATGACCGTGGGGTCACCTTGTGGCACATTTGCTCTGCTTTGCCAAGCGGAAGAAGTGTCCGCTATCTCATCAAATATCTCACACTCTTGATCATACGGCGTGTTCATGAAGTTGCCCCCGGCGAGTTGGTTCACTATGCATTGGTTAGTGGTGTTAATCCCCCGCTACAAAGTCTGTTGTATCATTGCCTCAATCATATCATTGTTGGGACACTCCTTTACCATAGTCCAGTACCTCTCCCAAATTTCATGCAATGGTTCGTCGGGCTCCTGCTTGAAGGCTAAGATTTCATCCCTCAAAGTTTCCATGTGACCCGGCGAGAAGAATTTTGAAATGAATTTGTCCGCCAACTCATCCCATGTATGGATGGAGTGGTTGGGGAGTCTCTCCAGCCAATCTAATGCCTTCCCTTGAAAAGAGAAAGGGAAAAGTCTCAACCGCAAGGCATCCTCTGACGCGTTCGTTTTCTTGCTCCCCCAACATATATCAACAAAACCCATAAGGTGCTTGTAAGCGTTATGATCGGGAGCACCTGTAAAATATCCTCGCTGCTCCAACAAGGTCAGCATCACATTGGTAATTTGAAAATTGCCCGTCCGGATCTGAGGCGGGACAATTGCACTGGCATATCCTTGATTGGGAAGCACCCGAGGGGCCACTCTTGGAGGTGACGGGGGAGGGTCTGGAACATTATCATTGGCATTGGCCTGGCGGCCTCTCCTTTGTCCTTGAGGTGCAAGAGGCACCTCATCTTCACTGAAGTCATCAACCTCCTCCCCCGGGATCACATTTCGAAGAGGGTCATTGTTGTTGTTTGCTACTATATTGTACCTGAATTGGCGTTACACACAAGTTAGTATCAAAGAAGGAACGAAAAACAATACACAAAACTATTTAGATAGATAGCCAAAACCGTTAGCTCCCCGGCAACGGCGCAAAAAAGGTGATCGGTGCCAACCCCGCACCACTATAGAGTGGCGAGAGCGGTCGATGCAGCTTTTACCTGAAAAGGTCGGGATCGAATCCACAGGGAGCTAGAATTGGGAATTGGATTCCTATCTAGACTAGCAATGCGTAATGTTCTTAATTATGCTTCCAGTCGTAATTGCTCTTTTGATTACTTTTACTTTTATACTACTGAGATGCTAAATTAAACTAAGAATAATTGCTTGAAAGGTTTTCTAATAGGTAACGAGGCACTAGGGAAGCGACTTCCCCCTAGGTGAATAATTGACGAGATCTATAATCGAAGGCAAAGTTGTTATGTTTGGGATCGCAATATAGCCAATGCACCATGCTACTCACTCTATACCTCTCGGTAGCTTGAGTGACTTTGCCCAAATTGACTTTCTCAAGACCAATTGGGTGTCAAAATTATAAAAGCAATGTAGGCTCCAGTCGGGTATTACTATCTCTATATTTAACCCTTTAATTGGGACTATCAATCTCTTGAGTACGACCCAATTCCTTGTTGGACTGATTACCTAGACTCAAGCTCTCTTTCTCAAGAAGAGTTCAAGTTAAATAGGCACGAATTAGTGTTTGCAACCACTAACCCAACATAAAAAACACAAATCAGTCCAAATATCAACCACCCATAAACATCTAAGCCTTAAAACACAAGACCCATCAAATACTCACACTAGGGTGTGAGCACGTGATTTTTTCCCTATATATGAATAATTCCCAAAATTTCAAACAAAACAATTTTTCTAGTATTTTATAAATCTTTGTGAATTTTGTGGCATCCTTTGGTAATTGTTGCATTTTTATTTGTGCATTTTAATCCATATGAAATACCAAAAATATGCATTGGCATTTAGGGATTTAATTTCACAATTTTAGTAATTAGTTTTAGAATAAAATGTAAAGAAAATTGCAAGAAAATAGTTTCTTTGCATTGTTACATTTATCTTTAAATAGAGTTTTAAATAATAATTTTAGGAGTTAGATAGTTTAATTAGGTCTTTTGCTTTGTTTTAGCATTTTATAAAATAAATACAAAATACAAAAAATATAAAATACAAAAAGCAAAGNATAAAATACAAAAAGCAAAGTGATTAAAATACAAGAAAACAAACAAAAGAACAAAGAAAGGAAATGACTGGCAAAAACTGGGCCAAGTTGCCCAGGCCCAAACAAAAACATCCCACCCCAACCTAGCCCAAACGCCCCTGCCCGGTCCAGTACCCCCCCCCCCCCATAACAAAAACGACGTCGTTTGGCAAATCGATCGTAACCGTCCATACCCCCAAATCTGATGGTCTAGATCCCATTTCCCATTCTTAATAAAACTGTAATAACTTTTATACAAAAATCAACGACAATTCCCATCCTCCTCGTACAAACCTTAACCCCGCCTTCCTGCGCCGCCGGCCGGAAATCGCCGCCACCGGCGGCGATGCTCCGATGACCACCAAAAATACACCACTGACTCCCCTCGTCTTCCCCTGTCCAACCATGCCCTCAGCTCCCCTCGAATCATAGCCAATCTCGTCGAATATTCCATCGAAATTTCCGGCCAAGTCGCAAACTCACCCAAACTGGCCCAAATTCGTACCAAATGTCCCTCATCCCTCCCTCATCATTAATCCCTAACCAAAATCTTTCGAATTATGCCAGAGCTTCTCGAATTTTAGATCTTAGACTAGCAGAACCCTAGCTCAGAAAATCTTGGGGGATTTTGGACCGTAATTTCCCTAATCATGTGTGTTCTTTTGAAAACACACGATTAGGGATGTTACGTGTCAAGAATCCCGGAGGATTCAAACAAATGGCCGGTCAGAGTTCACCCCATAGTCGGTCGAGTGCTCAAACTTAGTAAGTTCTGTTCGATGCTGTTCTGATTCTGTATGCTTGTTCAAATTTGTCTTGATAATCTTTAACTCTTTAGGGCACTTTTGATTTCAATTTTTTCTTCAGTATTTGAGCCTTTACTGTTGTTAGTTTAGTTTAGTTTAATTGCATTAGTAATTCCATGTTTAGGATTTAGTTTAAGTTTTGAGATGCTTAAATCTTCTCCAGGCTTCATGTATGGTTAAGTTTGTTCTATTAGTTGTGTGTGTCGAATCTGTTTGCTTACAGGGCACTGTTTGACTTTGACTTGTTATTAGTAGTTGTTAATCCGAAAATCAGTAGTTACTTGAATTTAGGATTTGCGATTGGATTGGTGGGCTGGTTAATCTGCAGAAATAGTTATTTGGACCAGGGTTAGTTAGAAAGGTTAGTGTAGTTAACGTAGGCTAGTAATTTCAGGAGGTTCAAAGGGTAGTTTAGGCATGGGAAAGGGGGACTTTCATCAGATTTGGTAATTTTTGAAGGGGGGTAAGGATAGAATATGGATTGTAATAAGCATAGAACTTTCTAGGAGGGACTATAGTGTAGGTTCTAATAAACTTAAGTTAGTTGCTTGTGTAACAAGTCAGAAATAATGGGGTAAACACTGAAATTAGAATAGGGACTAAGGGGGTAAAAGGAAAATCTGAAATTGGACCCTAAGTTCATCTATAAAATAGGCATTCATTTGCCTTGAGAAAAAGTTTTTTGGGGGCAGTCCTCTAAACCCCTTCCAAAAGGCATAAAACAGAGTTTCTAAAAATCATAAAATTCCTTCAAAACAATACTGATCTCAGCATTGGGATCAGAAATAAGCTGGTTTTCGAGTATACTGTTCTATATGTGAAAGTAGCTACCAAGAGAGTTGTTGAGGTCTATTTGAATTGCTGCAAACTGAGTCTGAGTAATCGATTTGGCTTTGGACTGCACTGGTGCTTGAAATTGTTAGTGTTTTGGTTCATTGCTGGAGTTTCAAACATGTTCCTGAACTTGCTGTGTTGATTGAGTTATTACTGGATTTCAACTTCTTCCTGGGCTGCTGTTGCAAACTGTCACTGCTACTGATCTTTTCCTTTTTCTTATTTGCAATTACCAGGTACACATTTGAACCCGTTCTGCTGTAACTTTAAGCTTGAAATGGAATGCAAATATTCACCTGTTTGATCTTGAATTATGCTGTCTGGACTATGGTGTATTGATAGTTAAATAGGCATTAGATTTAAGTGCACGGCATAGTGTCAATTCAATTTTGTACGTGTGTAAACCCTGGACTGTATAAGTAGACTGTTTGGCTGAATTGTTTGGGACTGTTTTAAATTTGTGGCCAGTCGAACTAGCTCAGTGTACTCCTATGAGCATGTGAATTCTGCAGTTAGTAGTTTTAGTTTGGTTTAGCTTGTGCTGCTAGTGTAGTGTAGCTTGAATTCATGTAATGACTGTTTATTAAACTTGAAGCCAGAGCTGAAATCAGAATGGGGGCCATGTCAGTGTTTAACGTTAGTGTGGGCCCTAATAAGTTGAATTCGAAATTAGGCATTTTTTCATGTGTACTGTATCCCTGGGTTATGACCTCAACATAAGTGTAATTTGGCTCCGTCAATTTGTGGAATTCCATGGGTATCTGTAGTAGTTAGATAGCCTAAACACGTTGAATATAAAACTGGATTCCAGCCACACCATTGTGAAATAATTGTAATCGCAGTAAGTTTAAATCGTAATTCTGTTTGGTACAAGTATTGCCGGTGAACTCAAGGCTCAACAGCCTTGTTTTGTTGCTTTGGGCCTTAGTGATTTAAGCGAGTGGCCCAGGCTCGGATCAGATTTCAATGTTCGTTTGGGCCTGGGCCAAAGTCTGTAATTGGCCAAATTTTGGTGTTGACTTGGGTACAATTCTCCTCTGTCGGGCTATCTCGGAGCCCTGTGGTTGGCCTTATCGCAGAATTATCATTTGGTGTGCTTTGATCCAATAATAAATTAATTAGGACCTTTTCTTTTATTATTAACAAATCGAATAGAAAATTGTAGTTACTTTAGGTTTACTCTTTTAAATAATAAAACGGGACGAGCCTCACCGGATACAATGTAAAATTGCGGGGCCCTCGATAAATGTTTATACTAAAATACCTAGACTTCGGGATGGGTTGTTAGTGAATTCCACAGCCTTCCCCAAAGATNTGCACGCTAGCGTGACTTCTTTTCTGTTAGTGTCATACCCTATTTTAGAAAGAGGTTCGGAAAAGTTACAAAGTCGGATGGCCTTTTGGTTCCCGATACGTAGCCCCCCCCCTCCCGGCTCGAGTTGTCCGCTCGGATAAACCAAGTCTAGAACAATACACCCGGGTTTTAAACCTAGAATAACTCAGCCTCATGCCGGATCCCTAGTAGGAACGCTTATTTGCATCATGTGCATTTGACTTTGGGGACTCAACACAAGGGTTGGGTCCGTCTAGGACAGGTGTACCCGAAATTAAAAAGACCATCCTGATGCATCTTACGTGCTACTTGCGCAATACATTTATTTGCTTTGGCTTGCATGTTGATTGGCTTGTAGAATAGGAAAATAAAATCAAGAAAAAAAGAAGAGTGGGGTAGGATAGAAAAACACCTAGTTCTGAATATCCTGGTATTCAAAAATCCTGAAACTCTGCCGAAATTTTGAAGAAAAAAAAAGAAGAAGAGAAAAGTAGAAAAGGAAAGTCATTTCAAAATAAGTTATATTTTCCTGTTGCGTCAAAACTAACCGAACTACGCGGTTCTGATTCTCACCGGATGTGAGATACGTAGGCAAACCTCATCGGTTCCGGCCCATAATTTTCAAAAAATCCAAAAAAAATATATTTTTCTTTACTTCCTCTTCAGAAAAGTCTTTCTTTGAGACCCCAATTTTCAAAAAATCCAAAAAAAAATATATTTTCCTTTACGTCCTTCTTAGAAAGTCTTTCTTTTAGACCCCAATTTTTAAAAATACAAAAATAATTTCTCTTAATTTCTTTTCAAAATCCAAAAATATTTTCATTCTTCTTTCAAAAATTGAAAAGAAATTTCAGGATTCAATTTTTTTTTTCTTTAGAAGTATTTCTTTCATAAATTCAAAATAAAAGTCCACAAATCCAAAGATATTTTCTTTCTTCTTTAGAAGTTTTTCTTTCGAAATTCTAAAAACAAAAAAGAAAAGAAATCAAGAAATATTTTCTTTCTTCTTTAGGAGTCTTTCTTTTCAAAAATTTTAAAAAAAAAACAATAAATCGAAATCCAAATTTTTTTTGTTTCTTCTTTTTAAGTCTTTCTTTCGGAAAAAGTCCAAAATCCAAAAAAAAAGAGTTACTTTATTTGCTTTATTCCTAATCTTCCCGAACTACGCAAGATCTGATTCATGTTCCCACATGATACGTAAGCAACCCACATGAGGTTCGATCAACCATTAAAAAAAATGGAAAAAAAAATGAGAAAATGAAAAAAAAAATGAAAAATGATGATAATAATAAGGACTGACTGAGTCCATTCTAACGTGTCTTTTGTTTTGAATTATGAAGAAAGTTTAAGGTGGTCGGTTTGTGGTAAGCGGACAACACAAGATCCAAGGAAAATGATAACTGACATCGAAGCTGTTACAAGTGCTCAAGAGACTCAGAGTCAGAGGGTTCAATAAGAGTCTACTGTGTTTGAGGAAAATAGAATACTGAAACAGCAAATGGCCAAAATGTGTCAAGCATGGGCCAATGGCCAAGGACAGCCTTGTCATGAGTCACAATTTGCTACCCAGCAAGAGCAGTACCACTCTCCTGAGTACCACTCGTACTTGTTTGATCTTCCTGCAAACATTGAGAAGCCTGCCCGAAAGATGGCATAGGAAGAAATGACCCAAAGAGCGATAAGCTTAGAACAACGGTTGAAAAACATGCAAGGGTTGGCAGGTCAAAAGAGTATTGCCTTCAAAGATCTATGTATGTTCCCCGATGTCCACTTGTCGCCTTGTTTCATGACTCCCAAATTTGAAAAGTATGATGGACATGGAGACCCCATAGCCCACTTGAAAAGGTATTGCAATCAACTAAGAGGTACGGGAGGAAATGAAGAATTGCTAATAGCTTATTTTGGGGAAAGCCTTACGGGAGTAGCATCCGAATGGTTTATGGATCAAGACACATCTCGTTGGTACGNTTCAACTTAATTCTTATTAAATTTTATAGTTAGATAATTAGCTTAATTTTTCAATTTGAATTAATCTAGGAATTTATTTAGATCTTTTTAATAATTAAAGAAAGAAAAGAAAACAAAAAGAGAAAGGGAATTGAAAAAGCTTGGTCTTAAATTCAGTTTGGGCCAAATTGAGGTTGAGCCCAAATAGAAACCCAAATCGCCCCTACCCAGCCTAAACCCTCCCCTCTTACTCGACCCATTCTCCAAATACATAACACAAAGAAGAAAAAACCTAACCCTAGTTATGAAAGAACCAAACGACGCCTTCTCTCAGTTCTCCCTCTTCAGCCGCATCAAATCGACCAACTCGTCTGAGTTTCAGACGAGTTCTTCACCAAAACTCACCTCACGCACCCCCCATCCCACCACGTCATCATATTGTAACGGTTTCTGACAGATGCCCACCTCCCTTCTCACGTGTTGGAAGCCTCTAGAAGGCATATGCTGGATGAATGGGGACCGTGGGATCGATTTCGATTGATCCCAACCCTTCATTCATCAAGTGTTTGCCTGATAACTAGAGGAATTTTGGTTTCTTTTGGGGGGACAGATTTTCGGAGGTTTTTTTTTTCAGAGGGTTTTTTGGAGAGGAAATTTAGAGAGGAAAGTTCTTTTCCCGTTTTCTTTATTTCAAGATCAGAAAATACAAAAAGAAAAATAGTCTGTTTCTTCTGGTTCAATTTCAGAATTTTTGGGTGTTGAAATGGAGTTTGTTTGAGGCGTTTGAGGTTTCATCGCAGTGGTCGTTCGTCAGTCGAGTTTGTTGGCTCGAGTTCCTGTGACAATTTTGTTGCTATTGTATTATCGTCGGATTTTCATCTTGGTGAATTTGTCGTGGAAATTTTCTTTACATATTAAAGAAGAAGCATTTAACAGGTTCATTTCTTGATTCTTGCTCATTTTATTTGGTGTGATTACAGTATGATGAAGCCATAGGGAATTTATCTCTAGACTAATAGTTTTGTTCTGATCATTTGATATATGTTTGTTGTTCGAAATGTTAAAGCGTGAATAGTTGGAAAATGAAGCGTTCAGATTACACTTTAGTTTCCGCGTTGAATCGACTCGTCTCTGGCTTATTAATACCTTGACCCGTTCCTCTTCGCTAGTATCTGCTTGACGTTTGCACCAAGTTGCTTCCTTGTTTCATGTCGAAATGCATTCTGATCTTCACGTTGTAAGAATTATGAATCTGCTGCATTCAGGAATCAGCTTCCTTGGAGTATTTTGTTTGCTTTCCAGAGGTTGTACTTGAAATACGTTACTTAATCATAAACTCAGTCCTGGTAATTCTTCTTGTGTTCTTAGGATAGTAGTAGTGTTTGGGTTGAAACTTAGTGATCCATGCAGTGTGTGAATCATCGTGCTATCATGTTCTATTTGTTTTTAAAATCTGGCACTAATTTTCATTGGTTTATGTCTTATTGAGTTAGACCCATGTTAGTTTGTCTTGGTTTCTTCATGTTAAATGATTCATTCTTATTAGATCTTGGTTTAAAATGGTGTTTAAGCAAAATTGTTTCGCTGATTGTATATGTTCAGATTTGCTCTATTTTCCTTTTCTTGTTCGAAAAATTTGTCTGCATTGTTACAGCTATAAGAACTATGTTCTTTCGAGCTGCAGAAAACAGCTGATTTGAGCGATAAATTGTGCTGAAATATGCAGTATTTTGGGATATTTGTCAGGATTGTTAAGCTTTTTAAAATTTACTCTGTCTTGCACTGTTTAAGAAGCAAATCTGCATAGTTTTTAAGTGCAAATTCTGCACTTTTGGCTCACGTTGGTTTTTGATTTGCTGGGTAGTCTATATGTCTAACTAAGGTTTGTTTGATTTGGCGATTGTTGATCAGACCGGACAAGCTGGTGCATTCATGTGCAGTTTTCAGAAAGTTCCGTTTGTCTTCCTCTCTTAGAAATGAGTTTGTGATGGACGATTTGATATTTTTTCTGCTAGGGGTTCGGTTATCGTCACCTTAATTTGGATTAATCAATGTTTTAAGCATGTCGACACCCTAGCAGTTTCTTTCTCTATTTAAAGTCAGCATATTTGTACATAGCTTTATTTGAAAGTGATGTTTTCCAATTATATGTTTCAAAGTTGGCACTTCTGATGAGTCCCTTAAAGGTTCCTTTGGTTCAAAAGACATTGTTTAAATTATAGTCATTAGTAGGCTTAAACGCCATGATCTGAGGCTATTTAGGAGCTGCGATATCAATGTTCTCATCTGCAAATGTGGAGTTGTTTTTGGTATCTGTAGAGTTTGTAATTGGGTTCTTTATTGACCATTGCTGTCCGTATTACAATTTTTTTTTTTGTCATGAACTTTTGAACTTGATTTCTAAGCTTGGACATCTGTTTGTGAATATGAGAAAATGATATAATATGTTAGTATATACTGGGAGAAAATCCAGAACTATTTCAAGCCCTGTTCTAATTACCTATGGATTTGGAGGTCTCTAATCATCTTTGGATCCCCCATTTATTCCTTTTAATTGTTATTTGTGTTTTCTTTCTAGTTTATATGTTTGAAATGCTTATTTTATTTGATTCCTCTTTAAATGAATGTTGGGGCCATTGAAGCGAGGAGGCTAAAGCTCATTAGCAATTAATTTATTCACCTCCTTTAGGGATTGGGTTTGGTCAGATATATGAAATAGAAGCTTAAGAGGGAATGAGCTTGAAACTTAATAAAAGTACTCCATAATCCCGGGCCCTTTGCTCACAATCATCGAATTAGGAATTACACATCTTATGAATATTCGTAGTTTGCTTTAGGCGCGTTAATTAAATAAATTGTCATAGCTACGGGTACGGTTCCCGTGACGTAGTTGTGACTTGTAATTTTCAAATCTGGGTGCACATTTCATGTGACCCGACTTCACTTTCCAATATGTTTAATAAATAAATATGTCGTGAACCGCGGGTGCATTTCATGTAGCGTGGTTTACGATGTGTTTTCAAAAACCAAACAAGTGTATGGCGATCATGAATTTTCCTAAAAAGAATAAAAAATGGCTAGAAAGTTAAAAATGCACGTAGGTTTAAATGTGTAATTAATCAGATAATTAGGCCAATTGTTGACAGTTGAGCGACCGTGCTAGAACCACGGAACTCAGGAATGCCTAACACCTTATCCCGGGTTAACAGAATTCCTTACCAGATTTCTATGTTCGCAGACCATAATTAGAGTCAAACATTCCTCGATTCGGGATTTCAACCGGTGACTTGGGACACCATAAATTATCCCAAGTGGCGACTCTGATTTTAATATAAATAAATCTCATTTCGATTGTCACTTAAATTTGAAAAACTCTTTTATATACCCGCTTCCGGGGGTAGAAAAAGGAGGTGTGACAGCTCTGGCGACTCTGCTGGGGACAAGAACCCAGAATCTCTGGTTCAGGGTTCAAGAATTCGAGCTTAGAATAATTGTTATAGTTGGCTTTTATTTATTATCTAATTTTTTATGTGTTTGAGCCTAATGTGCTAATTGCCGCTTTGATATTGTTTGGACTGTATATATATTACTACGAAACCCTCCTCTCTCTGAGTCTTCTAAATCATCTGGGAAGGGTGCACTTCGTGTGACTTCTCTTATGTTAGAGTCATATCCCAATTTTAGAACGAGGTTCGGACAAGTTGCAAAGCCGGCGAAGCTTCTGTATTCCCGGTACGCTGCCCCCCCTCGGCTCGAGCTGTCCGCTCGGGTAAGCCAAGTCTAGAACAATACACCCAGGTTTTAAACGTAGTATAACATAGCCTCATGCCGGATCCCTAGTAGGAACGCTTGTTTGCATCACGTGCATTTGACTTTGGGGACTCAACACAGGGGTTGGGTCCGTCTAGGACAGGTATACCCGAAATCAAAAGACCATCCTGATGCATTTTACTTGCTACTTGCACATTTATTTGATTCGGATTGCATGTTGACCGGCTTCTAGAATAGGGAAAAAAAATTGAGAAAAACCAAATTGAGGTAGGAGAGAGGAAATTACCCGTATGTGAAAAACCTGGTGTCCAAAATATCCCGAAACTCTGCCGAAATTTTTTGAAAAAAAAAAAAAGAAAAAGGGAAAAAGTTGTTTCAAAGTGTTTTTCTGTTGCGTCAAAATTGACCGAACTACGCTGGTTTGATTCTCACCGGATGTAGAATACGTAGGCAACCCTCATCGGGTCTAGCCCCGTTTTTGCAAAAATAACCAAAAATATGAAATGTCGCCATTTTTGTCACAAATAAAGTTAGGCGATGCCATTTTTGTCTAAATAGCCATAAATGTCCCGACGGGGCGCCGAAAGGCTGTTTTTGCAAGAATAGCCACCTATAGTTTTTTTTTTCTTTTTTTACAAATTTTTTGGCCTAATTTA